>NW_012154951.1:5365001-5365713 GCF_000956105.1 Propithecus coquereli | reverse complement strand
AAAAAAAAAAAAAAAAAAAAGATGGTATTTGCCAGTTTTCTTCAATATGCTATTATTTTTCCCTTTATAATTAAAACATACTTTGTGAGGACACACTTTGAGATTCTGTAAATATTTGGTTTCTCATCAAACTTTAATTCAATAAAGTATCCACTGATGATTTTTGCCTGAAACAATTACCACTACTGAGGTTATCAAATAGTTATTTCCTAATTTCATCATTCCTTCTACATTTATTATGTAGCATTCTTCTATAAGAAAAAGCTATCCCCTTTCCCGCATTTATTAATTTACATAAATTTTATATAAATAATATTTATACTGAGATTAATTACCTCGGTACAGACATCTATCTAAACTGTCACTTTAATCTGGGTTTCAAACCATTATTATCATTTTTTATTGTGGTGATCTCAGTGTCCCAGATTTGGCTAACAGGAATCCCTTCAAACTGTCTCTTCTATCCTTCCAATAGGTCCCAATCATTCTTTAAGTGCAAAGCTTTTGTACTAATAGCAATAACTTGGAAATTACCTAAATGGCCATATATGTGAAATAGTAAATAAAAAGTGATACGAAGACAATGGAAAACCATGGAGTCATTAAAAAGAACTATCAAGATAGAAGATGTGCTGGTAAGAGGAGTTGAAAGATGCAGAACAATGGTAGAGTATAATGCCAGTTGAGTTTAAATAGAAAAAGAAAAAAGATG
>NW_012154951.1:5361637-5364951 GCF_000956105.1 Propithecus coquereli | reverse complement strand
GCACATGCCTGTAGTCCCAGCTACTTGGGAGGCTGAGGCAGAAGGATTGCTTGACCTCAGAAGTTTGAGGTTGCTGTGAGCTAGGCTGACGCCAGGGCACTCACTCCAGCCCGGGCAACAAAGCGAGACTCTGCCTCAAAAAAAAAAAAAGAATTCTAGGTTGACCAGTATTTTTCACCCTCGGAGCACTTTTTGGTTCTTGCTCCTCTCTTATCTCTAGCAAGGTTTCAGATAAAAAATCTGCTTATCTGTCATCCTGACCTTTGCCCCTTGGTACATAATTTGTCTTTTGTCTCTGTTGCTTTTAAGATTTTCTCTTTATCACTGATTTTAGTCAATTTGATTATGAAGTGCTTCTGTGTAGTTTTTGTACTTGGCATTCACTGCTTCTACAATTTTCACCAAAGAAATTTTTTAGCCATTATTACTCTATATACTGTTTTAGTTACACCCTCTCCCTTAATGACTCTAATTACATGTATATTAGAGGCTACTGATAATAAACCACACCCTCACTAATGCTCACCCTTTTTTTCAGACTTTTTCTCTGTATACTTCATTTTAGATACTTTCTATTGCTATGTCAAGTTCATTAATCGATTCTTTGTCAATTCTAAAATTTATCCCATTAAGTGTATTTTTTACCCTAAATATTGTAGTTTCCATCTTTAGAAATCTGACTTAGAGACATATATACAGTTTTTTTTAACTTGTTCAATCTCTCCTCTACTTCAGGTATCTACAAATTACAGCCTGTAGGCCAAATCCAACCTACCACCTATTTTAGAAATTAAACTGTACTCTAGTACGCAGACACACCAATTGTTTATACATTGTCTGTGGCTGCTTTTTGTGCTACAGCAGAGTTGAGTAGTGTAACAGAGGCCATATGGGCAAAAAAACCTAAAATATTTACCATCTGATCCTTTAAAGAAAAATTTTCCCAACTCTTGATCTTAGCATCTTGAACATACAGAAGATAAGTATAATAATTGTTTTAATGTTTTTATCAAGTTGGGTGTAGTGGCTCATGCCTGTAATTTGAGCACTTTGGGAGGCTGAGGCAGGAGGATTGTTTGAGGCCACGCGTTCAAGACCAGCCTGGGCAACACAGGAGACCCTGTCTTTCTTTTTTTTCTTTTTAAGGGAGGGTGGGGGAAATGTCTTCATCTACCAATTCTATCATGTCATTTCTGGGTTAGTTTTGATTGACTGACTTTTCTCCTCATTACGGACCATATTTTCTTGCTTCATTGTATGACTGGTATAATCTGATTTTGCCTTTCTGAATGCTGGGTATTTTTCTATTAATATTACTCTACTCTTAAGCTTTGTGCTGGTACACAGTTAAGTTACTTGGAACAAGTCTGATCCTTTCGATCCTACTTTAAGTTTGTCAGGTGAAACCAGAGCATCATTTAGTATGGACCCAATTTTACAGCATTACTGAAGCAAAACCCTTCTGAGTATAATATCCTGTAAATTATGAGATTTACACTCTGGCTATTTTTAACAGGCACAATTCGTAGCCCTAAGTAAGCTCCAGGAATTGTCTCTTCTAATTCTGTTGGGTGTCGCCCTTTCCCCTCACCACCACCACAAGTAGTTTCCTCAACCATATGCAGCAGTTCTATTCCCTACTAACCGTAACCTGTTGGCCTCCCTGAATCCACAGCTCTACGTGGGTTCCCCCCACCCTGTACCATGCGCTGGCAACTCTCTCCAGGCACTAAGCTGGGACAACCATAAGGCTCGCCTCATTTGTCTCCTGTTTCTGGGGAATCACTATTCTTCCTTGGCTGATGTTCAATATCTTGAAAAATCATTGTTTTATATAGATAGATAGAAAGATAGACACAGATAGATAAGAGTCCAGGATTTTCATTGTTGCAGGCCAGAGAGTAATTCTAGTCCCTGTTACTCCATCTTGGCCAGAAGCAAAAGTCCTAAAAGCTACTAAAGTTTTCCAAATGGGGAAAACTGCTTAAAAAGCAAATAATGGAAAATCATGATAAAGCAGATAGAACCAAAACTATATATTATTTGTTTATTTAGAGAAAGAGAAGGAAAATTTCCTAAAAAGTTTATCATTGTCTTGACTGTTATTTTTATAGATTGTTATTCTACATTAAAGTGACTAACTTATTCATCAAAATATATTGTTACATTAGAAGTCACTTCTACTAATTACCGCTGCTACTTAAATAAAAATATTTATCTATTAAATTTTAAATTTCAAAATGCTGACACATGTGAATACAGCAATTCCACTTATCAGAATATATTTAACAAATATGTAAAAATAATTGAAAATATATTTACATGGCCCTGTAAGACAAGTTACATTTTCCTAGACTATTTGATCTACAATATGAAATACTTTAAATTTTTTTTTCTAATTTTAAAATAACCGTAGGATTTCAGAAAAGTTGTAAGGGTAGTACAAAGAATTCGTAGTCACCTTTCACCCAGACTCTCCAAATGTCTGGCATTTTACCATATTCACATATTATCATATTGTTTAAACCATGTAAGAGCACATTGTAGACATAATACCACTTTCACCAAAATACTTCAGTATTTATTTCCTAAACAAGGGCGTTGTTTTATATAATCATGATGCAATTATCACTGATGATAGTAACATCTAATCTACAGATTTTATTCAAACTTTGTCAACTGTCCCACTAACATCCTTTATAGGAAGCTGGGGGGTAGGTATCTTAGGAAACTTTTGCCCTCAGGCCAAATCACAATGGCCACCAGTTTTTGAAAATAAAGTTGTGCTGGAACACAGATAAGCCATTCATTTACAGATTATCTATGGCTCATTTGAAAACACAAGAGCAGAGTTGAGAAGTCTCAACAGACTCAATGTGGCCCTCAAAGCCTAATATGTTTATTATCTGATCCATTACAGAAAACGTTTTCTAACTTCATCTTTATAGCAAAAGGAAACATTTTTTCCTGGTTTAGGATTTGCTTGAAAATAGTTGTTACATCTCCTTTAATCTGGAGCAGTTCCTCAGTTTTTGTTTTTCATGATCTTGACATTTCTGAAGAGTAAATATCACTTACTTTATAGAATGCCTCTCAATTTGTGTCTGTCTGATATTTCCTTATTTCTAGATTTAGCTCATACATTTTTGGCAACAATACTACAACCACAAAAGTGACAATGTATCCTTCTTGGGATGTACATGATATCTGTCCATTATTGGTGATGTCAATTCAGATCATGTAATTAAGATGGTATTTGCCGGCCGGGCACGGTGGCTCACGCCTGTAATCCTAGCACTCTGGGAGGCCGAGGC
>NW_012154951.1:5319566-5360384 GCF_000956105.1 Propithecus coquereli | reverse complement strand
ATTCTCATTAAAAACAGGTAAAAATCTTTTAAAATTCTTTTCTAAAAGTACTCATTAAATCTTTCAAGTCTCACCTGCAATCAACCAATTGTGATTGGCTAAACAGCGCACGGCGCTAGCTATAGAAGCTAGCTTTGCATGGCCACTGGCGTTGTATTCACTATATCATACTCAAGATTAGGCCTGGTGTGGTGACTCATGCCTGCAATGCCAGCACTTTGGGAGGTGGGAGGATTGTTTGACACCAGGGGTTAAGAGACTGCAGTGAGCTATGATCGGGCCACTGCACTTCAGCTTGGGTGACAGAGCAAGACCCTGTCACTAAAAGAAAATAACAATAACAAATGAAAAAACCTCAAGACTAATTCTCAGAAAGGTTTCATTTTCCCTTTTGAACTATATTCTCTCACTCCTCCTTGAGGGGAGGGGGAGAAAAGAGAATGGGAATAAGTTTATGCTCTAGATACCACTACTTGAATGACTTTAAGAGCATCTAATATAGTATAGTTTCTAAAACAGCAGGATCTATACTTTTATGAAATGTTTGCATGAAAGTCTGACTAATATTATTTAATGCTTACCTAGTGAGTCGTTTAGGTGGAGGCCGCTCACCAAATTTCCTGAAAAAGAACAAGAGAAAAAAATTAAATAAGCTGTATGATACATTTCACAGTAAGCTTTTTAGGCACCATGAAATCTCCTTTATGACATATTTCAACCTCACTGAAGAACAGTGAAAAGAGAAATCCTCTAGTAAGCATCTGTATCCATAAATACGGTTCTTAAACAAAACCAACACACCACACCCTAAGTAGACCTCACATACCCACTGTGATGAAGTAGCTCACTGATCAAACAGAGATGACAGGTATCTTTTAGAGACACCTCACAAGAAAACAATGAACCATAGACCCTTAGTCACACATAATCTGCAGAACTAAGGAAAACCTTCACAGCTGAAGAGATGGTATAGAGGTCACAAGTGTTTATCATGTGTCAGGCACTATGTTATATATTTTTTATTACTTGCCCTATTTAACCATTATAAAATAATTCTATAAGATATATGTAGGCCTCATTTTAAAGATGTGAAAAACAACTTGCCCAGTATCACAAAGTAAATTAAGTGGCAGAAAGAGCTGAGACTTAAACACAGATTTTGACAATTAGCCTGTATAGTTTCTGGCCCCTTAAAAGTGAAACATGCTAAATAGCCTTCCATAGATGCATTTCAACTGGTTGGGAGAGGGCAACAACAAAAGCAGGTGCAGCAGGGCAGGTGGCTCACACCTATAATCCTAGTACTCTGGGAGGTCGAAGTGGAGGACTGCTTGAGCTTAGAAGTTGGAGACCAGCCTGAGCAAGAGCGAGACCCCGTCTCTACCAAAAATAGAAAAATTAGCTGTTGTCGTAGCATGTGCCTGTAGTCTCGAGTACTGGGGAGGCTGAGGCTAGAGGATCGATTGAGCCCCAGAGTTTTAAGTTGCAGTACGCTACTATGATGCCACTGCACTCTACCCTAGGGCAATCCAGAGCAAGACTCTGAAGAAAAGGAAAAGAAAAGGAGAGAAAGAAAAGCAGGTGCAAAGGCAAAAAAAAGCACAATTCAGGCTGGAATTAGAAAACAACATTCAAGTTATGAGAAAGACTCTAGAGTAAGATTGGCTGGGCTCAAATCCATGGTTCGGTATTTACTTGCTGTGTAACCCTGAAGTTACTTGACTCTCTAGGTCTCAGTTTTGTCATCTGTAAAAAGGAAGCAGTGATTGTACTTACCTCAGGGAGTTGCTGAGGGAATTAAATGTTAATTAATATATAGAAACACACAGAACAGTGCTCAGAACACAGTAAGTTAGTGGTTCCCAACCCCCGGGGTCTCAGACCACTACAGCAGGTGAGCACTACAGCAGGTGAGCGGCTACTGATGCTGAGCAGCAGCGGGAGAGCAAGAGAAGCTTCAGCTGTATTTACAGCCACTTCCCATCGCTCACAGCACGGCCTGAGCTCCGCCTCCCATTAGATTAGCAGCAGCTTTAGATTCTCATATAAGCTTGATGCCTACTGTAACCTCCACATGGAGGGATCTAGGTTGCAGCTCCTTATGAGACTCTAATGCCTGATGATCTGAGGTGGAGCTGAGGTGGTGATGCTAGTGATGGGGAGTGGCTGCAAATACAGATTATCGTTAGCAGAGAGGTTTCACTGCAGAATAAATGTAATGTGTTTGAATCATCCTGAAACCATTCGCCTACCCCCCACCCTGGGCCATGGAAAAATTGTCTTCCATGAAACTGGTCCCTGGTGCCAAAAATGTTGCGGACTGCTGCAGTATGCGTTCCATAAATGCTAGTAATTATCAACATTTTTAGTTATAAATGGTTAAGCCAAAACAACTAAAGGAACTAAGTATGATGCTCACGGAGATAAATAAGTATGTGAGAAGAAACTAACTGTAGTTCCTATGTGATGACCTCTTATTTCCTCTAAAACAGGAAATGTAAACTTGTTCTGAAAGAGATGGTGAAGGCGCAGCACTTGAAAAAGACCAATATACATTGTTTTTTGTTTTGTTTTGAAGCAAGATTGTGGTTATAAAGTTACTTGTTCACAGTCAGAGATTATGGAGCCTTATTTGACTTAAAGATTTCTCTACTACATTTGTGATGTTCCACAAGGTTAACTTTGATGATAAAAGTTATCGAATCTTAGTTCATTTTGTTGAGTAAATGCCATATGATGACACTTTATTAATTGATAATTTATAAGCAATGGGTATCTGTGGCTGAGTATTTGAATATTTCATTAACCCTGAAATACTGAAAAGTTTGATCGATATAGCACACAAATGAGCAAATAATCCAACTTTTTGAAAGAAGAATTATTTATGATTAGTTTTCTTTGATTTTATCCTACACGATATTCAATTTTTTTAAATCAAGAAACAAAACACATCATTTTAGTGGTAACACCAGTAAGGCGGATGAAGATCACAAGTTCAAAACAATGAGCTACTGACTGACCCATGAATTCCAGCCATGAAATTAAATCTGCTTCTAAATTTTTTTCCACAAAAAAACCTTTTTTTTTTAAAGAGACACTGTCTTGCACTGTCATCCAGGCTGGAATGTAGTGGCCCAATCATAGCTCATTGTAACCTTTAACTCCTGGGCTCAAAAGATCCTCCTGCCTCAGCCTCCCAAGCAGCTGGGACTACAGGGACATACAACCATGCCAGGCTAATTTTTTTTATATTTTGCAGTGTGTCAGAGTCTTGCTATGTTGCCCAGGGACTGACCTCTTAATTCCTGGCTCAAGCAGTCGTCCTGCCTCGGCCTCCCAATGTTGTGACTACAGATTTGAGCCGCCTGCCCGGCCACTTTTTAATCTTTGAAACTGATTAAATGTACCATTACAGCAGATGATCACAGTAAGACAGCCTTCCTAGGTTAGATATGAATACTGTACAAAAACCAAGAAGTTTAAGATACTCTTTAAAATACTTCTTAAATAGATATAGAAACTTATACCTATGTACATATATGTGGAGTTATACTTTAAAAAGAGAAGCAAAGTGAGGTATGATCAAATTCTACCTAAGGGCTTACAATGGTAATTTTAGAGAGAGAGACAAAGTTAACACGTGAGATAAAACATTTTAATGATGCTGCCACCCATCATATTAGGTACTAATACTATAACCAGCAAGTGCCATTTGGGATGTAACACAGGATCTAACATAGGTTTATTTATTACATGACTAATAAGAGATTCACTGCACTCAAAATTCAACTGTAAATTCTGCCCCTTGCTGCTCTGAAATTCTCTCAAAGTTAGACTAATAAGTAAATGTTGATTAAAATATCTAAGTCCTTTTTTGGAAATACCCACTTGATCAAGTCAACAATTACAAGACACGCTTCTGCAACAACACTCCTGCCCCCACAGAAAACATGAATAAGAGCACTTAATACATTTACCTGCTGAGCCTGGACAGCATTTTATACAAAATAATGCATTCTTCTAAATCTTATAAACATTACTACGATCAAATTGTTTCTTCAGTAGATAATAAAGCATCTCAAATAATTGTTGTGTGCAATCCTGATCCTCTATTTTAATGCACATACCATCACATTCCTATTTATCTCATTAAAACTAACAGTTATTGTATCTATTGGAGTGAGGAAAGAATAAGAAAATAAGTTTTCTGAGAAAATTCAAAAAAGCATGTGGCAGGTTAACAATGCATAATTCCGAAGGTCACAATCAAACTAAATTCTAATTATTTACTCAATTTTCATAGGTCTACATATTAAAAACTGTGTAGTTACACCAAAGCACTATATGTATCCTACACTTATCAAAATTCATCTATACCACTAATTTGATATACAACTAACACACAAAACTTCAAGAATTATATAAAAAAGAAAACCCATCTTTAAATATGGTAATTCAACAAAATTCACGACATAGTGCTTACATTATGCAACCAAAAGAATCACTTCTCAGCAGAATGACAGCAGTAAGCTATCAATGACTCAGAGACTGATTATAATTTAAAGATTAGGCTCTGTCTTTCCCTCTTTAAATAGCAAACAGTGAGATAGGTAGGTAGACATTTTTATCTTCATTTGCAATCTTTTTTAAAAACAAGATGTCTGCTGACAGAATCTTTGTTGACAACTAAACCAGAAATAAGTTGAACCAATCATGTTTGACCACTCTTGTGTAAAACATTGTTCATAACAGGTACATGGTGTATTTAACAATGCAAAAGGCTGGGAGCAGTGGCTCATACCTGTAATACTAGCACTCTGGGAGGCCGAGGTGAGAGGATCGTTTGAGGTCAGGAGTTCAAGACCAGTCTGACCAAGAATGAGACCCCATCTCTACTAAAAAGAGAAAAAATTAGCTGGGTGTGGTAGCGCACACTGTAGTCCCAGCTACTCAGGAGGCTGAGGCAGGAGGATTACTTAAGCCCAGGAGTTTGACCTTGCAGTGAGCTACTATGACGCCACTGCACTCTAGCCGGGGCGACAGAATGAGAATCTGTCTCAAAAAATTAAATTAAAAAAAATAAAAAAGCAACAAAAACTAAATCCTTAAATTTCATAGGAGCCCTTTTAATTTCATGAAATGAGTCAATCTCTCACTATAACAAAGAATCGCCGCTACTCAATTTATCTTTCTTCTAATTACGAACTGTCAATACCTCATTTGCATTAGTAGGTTTCTCAAATTTTCTGCATGCTATATAAAATGTAGTTTTTGTTTGTTTGTCCATTTGTTTCAAGTAGTTGGGACTACAAGCACGCACCTCTACGCCTGGCTAATTTTTTCTATTTTTAGTGGAGACTGGGTCTCACTCTAGCTCAGGCTGGTCTTGAACTCCTGACCTCAAACTATCTTTCTGCCTCAGCCTTCCAGAGTGCTAGAATTACAGGCATGAGCCACCTATAGTTTTAATTACATGTAATAATCAATCCTGGTATACATTTAAAGGAAAAAAGTTATGATTCTGGGTTTTTGAAAAAAATAACAAACAAAAATGAGCTAGTTATAGTTGATTTCTACTATGCCCTTTCCTTCTGCTCTACATTCCCTACACTTTTCCCTCAGACTGTGAGTGGGAACTGTGAATGGGAACAAAGAAAACATCTGCTGGCCATCACCACCTAGTAATGCTCATATCACACAATGGCTCAAGAAAATTTACATTCTGCAGCATATATATGTCATTGAGTATAGTTTAAAACTAGCAAATTCCTTTACGTTAACTTTACCAGCTTTCCTCTTCTAAGAAAACAATGACCTTATATTCAAAATATGATAGCTAGGGAAACATGCTTGCATCTGGCCTCTTCAGGTAGAGAAATGTGCTCCCCCCTTATTACGTACACAGTGTAGGAACATTTGAAAAGCACCACTTTCTTAATTTTAAAGTCCCTTTATTCTACCTTTTCTTTTCTGATTTAAAAAAAAAACAAAAAACTTCTCTTTATAGCAGTCTACCAGCAGTGGCAGACTTGCCGGAAGTAGCAAGTGTAGAAAGACATAAATGAGAGCTGACTGAGAACATCACCTCCAGCTACCCTCAGCATTTGGATTTCTAGGTATCTTCAGTATTATTTCCAGGTTTGGTCAATGTTTTCTTTCCAAATGTCTCCATTTGGAGAGAGATTCCCCTGGGTTAAATCCGTAACAGCCTTAAGTTCCCACTATCCAGATGTTGTTGAGTTGTGAGAATATTGGTCTCTATTAATATGTCATATAAAGACCTTAAATGAAAAGTATGGCCTCAAAAAGAGAGAAGCAATCACACTCTGGGAAAACTACTCCAATTTCATGTATCAAGAGACTGAATGAGGCAAACTAACATCAAATGCCTCTCGATATGATAAGTAAGAAGAACACAATGTCACTTCTGTGATTTTTCGATTTTGGCAACTATACAGTGGTTACAGAAGAGAACATCCTTACTTTTAGAAACATTCATTGTGGTATTTAGGGAGAAAAGGGTATGATGTCTACTTCTTACCTGCAAATGGCTGGAGGGGTGCCATGTGTGTGCAGTTATGTGTAGATCTATAGAAGGATAATGCAAATGTCATATAATGTTACCATTTGGGGTATCTAGGTAAACTTCCTTGTAATAATCTTATAACTTTTCTGTAAATTAAAATTATATCAGAACAGGCCGGGTGCGGTGGCTCACGCCTATAATCCTAGCACTCTGGGAGGCCGAGGCGGGTTGATCCATCAAGGTCAGGAGTTCGAGACCAGCCTGAGCAAGAGCGAGATCCCGTCTCTACCAAAAAATAGAAAGGAATGATCTGGAAGACTAAAAAAAAAAATATATATATATAGAAAAAATTAGCCGGGCATGGTGGCGCATGCCTGTAGTCCCAGCTACTCGGGAGGCTGAGGCAGAAGGATTGCTTGAGCCCAGGAGTTTGAGGTTGCTGTGAGCTAGGCTGACGCCACGGCACTCACTCTAGCCCGGGCAACAAAGCCAGATTCTGTCTCAAAAAAAAAAAAAAAAAAATTTTATCAGAACAAAAAAGGACACACCAAGAGAAGTACTCATCTCATCTCTTAAGATGCTGGCCTGACTCTGCTTGCTGCAGAAACTAGTGGTGACAAACCTATCAAAAAACATTCATGGGTGGTGGCACATAAGAGACTGTGGCCAGCTTCCTGGCATAACTTTCATGTCATTAAGGCAATTATTTAAAAATTGCTTGTTGTAGACTTAAAATTTGACAATACTCAATGCTGGTGTATATGTAGAGAAACAGGAACTTGCATACACCGTTGGGAGTTTAAATTTACGCAACCTTTTGACATTTTGGCAATGTCTATTATAATTCAAGAGGTACATTCTTTTGACCTAGCCATTTCAATTCTGGAAGTTTATCATACAGGCAGATAATTTGTAACTGTGCAAAAACATGCATACAAAGATGTTCAATAATGCATTATTTGCATTAACAAAAAAAATTAAAGTCCTTGTGTACAATGAGGAACAGACTGCCAACTACATAGCACCTCCCAGTTATGCCTATATACAACACATGCAAAAAGCTATCCAGTTAGAATTCTGAATGAGAAAATGAGATCTACATTTTTCATCCCTCCCCCAGTGTATACATAAAACACACACATGCCCTATATACAATTATTAGTGATAATGGTGGGCACCAGCAAAAATTCCATTTTTCTTTAATATGCAATATATAATTTCACAAAAGAGGGTTTTTTCTTTACTAATTAAGTTTGGCTTAGTTAAACAGGGAGACAAAATTGCATTCTCTAGACCTGCGGTCCCTAACCCCTGGGCCACAGACCAGTATTGGGTCTGTGGCCTGTTAGGAACCGGGCCACTCACAGGCCACAAAGCAGGAGGTGAGCAGCAGGCGAGCAAGACAACTGATGGCCACTCAAGCACTAATTCTAGAATACAAGAGGAGAAAGAACTGTATAATTAATTGTTGGTATAATTGTGTAATTAATTGGAACAATTAATGGTATAATTAATTGTTCTTCCAGATTCTGGTTCCTTTTTTCTTTCTTTCACCATTCTGCACACATTTAAGTGCCCATTACGTGTTAAATAGACACTCAGGATAGAGAGCAGCAAATAAGAAACATGGTTCCTAACCACAAGGAGTGTACAATGCAGCTCTTGGAGGGCAGGTATTATGTTACATGCTTTGCATTCCTATCTCACTTCATACCCACCCACATCAATCTAGGTGCTATTATCCTGCTTATACTGATGAGGAAACCAGCTCAGAAACTATCTTGCTTGAGTTCATATACTGGTAAATTTGGTTCAAAAATGGAACTAGATTATATAATGTTCATGATTTTCCACATATTCTGCATTAGGATAAAATTTAATTTCAGTTCAATTCTGGGCACTAAAATGTGACGGGATATGCATTTTTATGATACAATTGTAAAGTATACTAACTGAACCTAAACTTTCTATGATATAGCACAGATTTGGCTTCCTGGTGGCGGGGGACAAAAAAAATCTGAAAGGAAGTCTTCCATTACCTTCTCAATCCTTCAGCTACTAACTAAATTTTATAAAGGTAAAGAGTAAATTTTTCTTTGATTACTAAAATGTTTTCTAAATCTGTAAATATAAAAAATTCAGAAAATCTAAAGACATGTGCTATGGGAGCCATATCTTCTCTGTTACATACATATACAAGGGCCTGTATGTTTGTGCCCAAATATATGTACGTCATAAATCTGACAATGCCTTTCTGAAACAATTATTCTTGCATTTTTCCTGCATAGGGAACTATGTTACAATTGCAGTGGGGACTGTGAGAGTCCCCTGAATTTAGCATTTACACTATGAATCATAATTCTGCAAAGTATGTTTTTTTCTGAATTGAAAAAGACCATGAATCTACACAGACTTCAGTTTAACAAGGGGTTTTTGCAGTCTTCTTTTTTCTGTTGGTAGAAATTATGCGGACAGTACCGGCCCAACCTCCACAAACCATGTTTGGTCAATTTCTTAAGTAGCCAAATCTCTGACACACAGTTTAGTACTTTAAAGTATTTGAATTCACCAGTGCACCTGCCTTTTATTTTCCTTTTCAGTAACACAGACCAAAGTTATGGATGGGATAGCCAAAATAAGTCTTTCATGGTTTATGATTCAGGTTTATAAGGAGTTAAGTTGTTTCAAAGAAGCCTGTTCCTAACAAAAAAATGAAAGATAGCAATTCCCATTTTTAAACACATGTAAAACAGGACATTGTGGATACCCTACACATGAACTTAAATATACTCAAGAAACTAAAGTAAAATGATGAGAATCAAAATTCTTATGTTCAGAATAGGGAAGAAGATTTTCAAAACATTTTATAACGCCATTGCATGAACAAGGAAATGACTTTTTGCTTGGGTGTAAAATACCCAAAACAATACACTTCTTTTAAATTGTAAATTAGTTTTCTGTTATCACATATCATATTATAACGATCCAATCTACATTTGTGGTAAAGTCAAAAACCATTCTGAAGACATGGTCTTAACCACAATTCGAATCTTAAAGAATGCCTTTCTGCCAAAGTGTATGTGGGCCATTAACCTGTCACGCTGCCTTCATGCATTGCTAGGAACAAAAGAGCAGGCCCAGCAGCTAGTATCTGCTCACTCAAGCCACACAGGAGGCCAAGGGGCTCTGAAAGAGGAATAGCAACACAGGAGCTCAGCGGTTGATGGTACAAGATCTGACTGCAAGCTGCTTTGCCTTGGGTTGTACTACTGGTAGCCTATTGCTTCTAGAAACATCTGAGGAGCCTCTGCTCAAAACAGGCAAAGGAAAGGTTTGGAACTGAGATTGGCCAGATCATAAAGCAGTAATTAAAAAGTACAGACCATCAGTAACTTACAGAAACACTAGCTTAGGAAAGAAAGCCATGGCACTCTAGCCTGGGGCACTCTAGCCCAGGCGACAGAGCAGAGACTGTCTGGGGGGCGGGAAGAAAGCTGTGGGGCTCTGAGTTGGGGTGTAATGAGGGAGACAAGGATAAGGCCTCTAGTAGGTGTAGACTTAATTTTCACCATTTGGGTCATTCTTGTTATGCATTTATTTGGTACTTTGCTTTGCTATGAATTTAAATTGCACAAACTGCAAAGGTGATGTGTTACAGAGTTAATTTACTAGTTAACTGTCTAGTTGACTGCCTTACATCAAATGGTTTCATTAGAAAATAGGAGACAAGTTTTTCTTTACAGATAAGCTCCACTGTAGCTGCTTAATTCTTAATACTGCCTTCTCTCACCAACTTCTGCCCATGCATGCTCCCTAAAGACACGTAAAGTCTCCGTTCTCTACAGTACTAGTACTACTGACCTCATTCTTGCCTTCCACAGCAAGCAATTCATTGATAAACGCCATTCATTGTATTTCCAAATTATCTCATCTACAGCCATTCCCTCAATCCATAAGGTTAGATGAAGCTCTCATAACCACTTATACCTGTAGCTTCCTTAACTGGCCTCATATACCAGAGTAAGCAAGAGATAGCAATAGACAGAATACATCTCCTTGTGTGTTCTCATTTAAGTCTCATCAACAACCCTGAGGTCAGCATTATTTCCATTTACAAGGGAAAAATGAAGATCAGAAAGTCACAAAGTAGGGCTGTCCCCCACTTCTGATCCACATTGATCAACTAAGGTTAAAGATAATGAGCCCCACATACAAATAAATAAGGAAGTCATATTTTATTCTATAAACCACCTATCTTCCTTGCCTTCCCCAAATAATGACTCCCTGCCCAAGAGATAACATCCATTCTCTTTTCCCAGTAAACAAATTACCTACTGTTATTTAATGTTTCAGAAAAATCACTTCTTAACCTGTACACTACTTTTCAGCAAACCAAAACTGTTGAATCCTGAGGATGAAATACTGTAATAATCCAACTAGAGATTATGAAGCAATGCCATAAGGTTTAAAAAAACAGGGAAATCTGTGTTAACAGCTCTACAGAGTAGTCAAATCCAGACTCTTAAAGAATTATAACTAAGTAACATAGCAATGAAGAAAAATGTTTGTTTCTATGATAAACTGGAGATGCACAGCGTATATATTAGGCTATAATTTTTAGGTTGGCCAATATTTTTTAAAATGGCAGGCATGCACATTAAAGAAATATGGCCAAAGTTACAAGCTTGTATTATTCACACTGAAGTTGACTCAAGTGCATACAATGTTAACATCAAGTTTTCAAATACGAGTTTATATGCAGTAGCTGTACACTAAATGAATGAACCATAACAACAAGTCATCTGTTAAAAAGAAAAAAATACAAAAATTATTAGGAATCTTAGTTCTTACTTAATGGGAGGTGGGGGGAACACAGCTTTCGGTGTCAAATGAAGGTTGTCCACTTCGGGAGGGGTGGGGATGCAGCCTTCAGTGCATTCTTCATACTATTTAGATCAACTATGATTTAACAATGATTAGACCACAGTTGAATTCAATGATATATCTAAGTTAATTTCTACAATGGAGAAAAGAATTGTAAATGAGCCAATGTTAACTTTTCAAATTTTACAATGGAGAGAATAGGGAACTATTTTACCAAGTTCAGATAGCTAAAATGATGGTTAATTTCCTCAACTTAATGAAAGACTTTTTCCCCATGAAGAATATTCTACAAAGATATAATGCTATATGTTACTCTTTTTACTTGCTCAACGATAGCAATGTTCTTTAAAGAGGTGGCATGCTGACACTTAAAAAAAAAGTGATAATCCACATTTTTGACAGATTCTATGAAGAAGTGGTGTTATGATCTAAAGGGGCTCTTGATACACCTTACAAGTTCCTTCATGTAGTTTTGCTGAGTTTAAAACTAACTGATAGCAATACTTGCATATATCACTGGCAGGTCTCAGCAATTTCACCCAAGTACTTTTTTATTATAACAGCAATAATCTAATATGACGTTATGTTTAAGCCAATAATAATGATGCTATATAATTAGCTACCTGTGCTTTTAAATGTAAGCAGCTCAAGGTGTAAAGGAAAGTTTAAGATTGAAAAGAAATCCTTAATTCTAAGTAAAAATTTGAACTTTGGGGGCAGGAAATCAAAGTTGAAAGGGACTCATTCTGTTAATTTTTTCCTTTTATCCATTAATGCTTTGATTTGGTTCCAGTATTTCTCCAAAATTAATTGTACTGGTCTGGTCATTATACTCAATAAGTTCTTTATTCTGAAAGAGAAATACTATTAATACTTGTCCTGGGTCAGCTCTCTTAACTTCTGGACATCCTCCTAGGCCCCTAAAGATTTATGCTATTTTCATAGCATCCTTCTGACTTAAGCCTTGTTGGTCAGATCACTTCTCACTTGACCAGCCCAGTTCGCTGACTCAAAAGCACTGCTCACATATTATTCTTTCACAGGCAGAGTGCAGAGCAAATTCTTTCATTTGTTTGGGTTGCATGTAAATGAGGGAGGGAAAAGGAGAGGGAAGGAAAAGGAGAGAGAGAGAGAAACAGGGGATTGGAATGAGAGAGAGAAGAAAGCAGAGAGAGAACACCTGAGTGCATAAGACCAGGGGAAAAAAAAAGAAAAGAAAAGAAAAAGATTGCTTGAGGGAGTGTCAGAGCTACCAAGTTGAAGAGAAATAAAAGAGAGCAATGGAGTATCTAGCAGCCATAAAAGGGCAACTGTCCACCTCCTAACAAACCAAATCTGGTCAATCCCAAATATGGAAATGTTTTAGTTGAAATACAAAGCTTTTCGTCTGTGGGATATGAGCATAAGTCACAGTCAGTCTTTCCCTATAAATAATCTCACACTTGGATTAACTACCATTGTGAGAAAAATCTGTTGAATTATTACGTAAACTATTTCCAAGTTATGTTCCCTCAAAGTCCAGGTATTCCTTAAAAATAAAACTAAAATGAAAAAAGTTTAAGAATAAAAAACACTCCAGCACCTTCACTGTTATTCTAGAGCTTCAGTCTCTAAAATAGAAATAAATGTTAATTTTAATAACCTGGAAAACTGTTGTGAACACTGGGTTAATCACTAGGTGAGGGACACCTTGTAAGTACAATGCTCATTAAATGTTAGCATAACAACACACTCAGATTTTCTCAGCCTTTGGATTTACCAATCCCCAACTCACAAGAGTAAAGCGATGACAAATTTGCAGAAATTAAGATGATTTCAAAATAAGATTACCTCCTTATATATCTGATTATTCTCTCCACTTGTATACTAAAAGGTTGGTAAATAATAGGATGGTCTTTTCTGCCATGACAGGATAGATGCATGTCTTAAAAACCCAGTATTGGCCAGGCGCGGTGGCTCACGCCTGTAATCCTAGCACTCTGGGAGGACGAGGAGGGTGGATCGCTCAAGGTCAGGAGTTGGAGACCAGCCTGAGCAAGAGTGAGACCCCGTCTCTACTAAAAAATAGAAAGAAATTAGCTGGACAACTAAAAATATATAGAAGAAATTAGCTGGGCATGGTGGCACATCCCTGTAGTCCCAGCTACTTGGGAGGCTGAGGCAGAAGGATTGCTTGAGCCCAGAAGTTTGAGGTTGCTGTGAGCTAGGCTGATGCCACGGCACTCTAGCCAGGGCAACAGAGTGAGACTCTGTCTCAAAAAAAACAAAACAAAAAACCCAGTATTATCAAAAGCTCATTCATTTCACAAATATTTACTTAGTACTTGCTATGAGTATTCACTGGCCCAAGAGCTGGGGATACAGAAGTCAACAAAATAAACAAAGTCAACAAAATAATCTGTTAATGGGGATGGGGAGAAGGAATAAGTTTGGGGTCTATAGCAAGCATTGAAAATTGGCACCCTACAGAGCAAAGAACAGTGTTTATTTCAAATGTGAAAGCTTTCAGTGGGTCTTACCTGTTCCAAATCATCCCTGTATTGTAAGAGTATAGCATATTTACGTTACCTGTGTCTGGCCTGTCCCTGCCCCTGGGCTAGAATTTCTCACTCACAAGGCTAGTTATTCCACAGGAATTTCAACAATAAAGGAGTTTTAATAAAGTTAAATTCCATACACATTTGATTAATCTAGCTGCTTAGCTGCTACCACACCAACACCTTCTACATACATTTTTAATCCCTCCATCACCCTTGTGGTGTCACCTCTGGGCCATGATATCAGTTTGGGGCCAACTAAACTAGAATGTAGCTTAGCTTCCTTCTAAAGTATACTCTAGAAGGAGAAATCTACCAAAGAAAAAGGATACAAGTTGCTATCGTGTATGATGGATAACCAAAGGAAAGAGACACAGATTTGAAGAAACAAATGCCACAAAGAAACAACATGAAATCTTGTGCTTCCATCAGGATAATCAGTATGAGGTGGGAAGCCGTGATATAAGAAGGTAAAAAGAATCAATCTCCTTATAATGACAAAAGGCCAAACAATGCTATTGAAAAGTGCAGGAAGAACTGGATAATCTGGGAGAAGATAAATGATTGGGGGGAATGGGGGGGAATTTGGGGAAACAAAGTAACAGAAAAAAGGAACTCAACTCTTCTATACCCTAAATCCTCATGTTCTCTCATTCACTGCCTCCACCGCTAATGCCTCCAGCACTAATAACGTGTGCCTGCACACAACCGTACAAAGACAGGCAACCATCATCAGGGTAGTTAACCCACTGATTGAGAGATTACTGCTTTATCTTCTGCGATTTGAAAACCTGTTTTCTAAGGAGCATATCATGCCCAATTCAGAAAACTAAACTATGTACTTGAACTCAATTTCCAAGAATTTGCAGAAAAAGATGAATTATGCTTATTATCTTTTGTCCTCCTCTTCTGGCAAAGAATTCTTCTATTTTCCAAATCCCAAGTGTAGAAAATTATGTACAAATTCCATTGCTATGAAACAATTTACCAGAAGTCTTCATCCTCTTACTGTTTTCTAGGGAAGAAGAAACTGTATTTTAGACACAAACTCAAAACATACATACTCTGATACTGCCCTACTTTGAAGGCTTATTTATTTTAAAATATTCACTAGAAACTCTGTGGTCATCCTCAATAAATCTGTAAAGCAAATATTAACATCTGCTATTTTGAGGACACTGCAGAAGGCACAGGCACTAATCCAAGTAAAATAAAATTTTAAATGTTATTGAAAACCCCACAGAAACAGAAGTTCTAACATTTGAACATTTAACTACCTTAAATATTTGTAATATATCTGATTTATGCTTAACTTTTTGCCACATTAAACTTTACTTTTATCTTCTAAATTAAAGAAGCGCCTATTATATGACCAGGTCCCAACATATAAAGAATGAAAAATGAATTGAGTGAGGTTTAGTGTGGATCATCAGTTTTTTAATATTTTTTTTAAATGCATGGGTCTCTTCCATCAGTTCAAAGCAAGAGTAAAATCCTCCACAACTATGAATTATTGTAAACCTCTCACCTATGAAACTTTAAATATTTACCAGGGCAAACCAAAACACACACATACCTTCACAAAACAAAAAGCAAAAAAACTAAAAAAACAAGTGGTTTCACAGCTAATCAACTATTCCTCACCATCAGAGACAAGACTATTGATCTGATAATACTTTCCTTAGCATATTATATCTGAAGGCTTTTGTGGTTGAGGTCAGTTTGGCAGTAAGGATTTGTAAGACTGAGTTTCATATAATTTCCCAATTGATCATTACTAGAACGTAGGTCTCTGCAATCCAGTACCTAAACATACCATTGATACAAACATTTTATAAAACTATATTGTGTGATACATTCATGACATTTTCTATTCTGTTTTTTCTGTTTCATTTAATTAGAGGGGGGAAAGAGAACAACTTCTTAAATTGATTCCAAAATGCGCTGCCACTGGCAGTTTGAAAACCATTGATCTATCAGTTGATAAACACCAGAAAGTATGCCAAGGGGCAGGATATGAGATCACTCTACTTAACAAAACAGGCTTGGTCAATGCCACTCAAAAGCTACTGCTGTTATGTTCTCCTATTCTCTTCTACTCCACAGATAGTTTCCTGTAATAAATTTTACTTCAAAGAAAAAGGATGGCAAGGGGAACCTTGAAGGAGATGTAGGGGATATGGCATACCCCTAAAAAGCCGCAGACTGGAACTTATCCTGGTCACTACTTTTCAGCAAGGCAAAACAATATAAGACAATATCACTTCTCAGGGACATTTGTGACTGAGGGAGGCATAACTCTAAGTGGAACTAAACCCAATCGAAATCCACATAAATGTGTATATATTTTGTTTATTTCAACCCTTTTTAAAAACTGAAACAGAAGTTTTAAAAAATACATTCTTTTCTATATTCAGTGTACTGACATTTTTCTATTCTAATACATGTTTTAATGCTGGTCATAATCCACTAAATTGATTTCTTGACCCACTAATCAATGTGCTGAAACCTGCAATTTGAAAAAAACAGCTTTAGAGAACACACCAATCAACCTGGTAGGGTAAGAGGATCATAGATAAAGAAGCAGTCTCCAGTGGTCACCTTCTTTCACTAATGAGAAAAGGCCCAAATAACTGAAAACATCAGTCAAATAGTGATGGATTCTTTAACTCTCAGAAGAGTATAGGAGAAAGTACAAGACTCAGGATAAAAAAAATGTAAAGCACCACCCCTCCCACCCCAATGAGGTCCTGATCTGGCATTTAATAATCATCACCACTGGATACCTAAGAGTGGCTTCTAAATGCTCAAACCTGCTCTAAGTACATGTGTACCATTATCTATATATCTCCAATATATAAATTATATGATTATATAATAATATGCTTGTAATTATCATCTTAATATATAAATTTATGGCTTTTTCCAGGTCATTCTTACAACTGGTCATAATAACAAGGTAAGCATTATATTTGAAACACAAGTCAGGTGACCCCAGAGTCTAAGCACTTAACCACACAGCTATAAACTCTTCCAAAGAGAACAGGAGTTCGTTCTCAACTCTAGCTGGCATCAAAAAACCTCTGTGAAGTTTAAAAAAAAAAAAAAAAAAAAAATGGATGCTCAAGTCCTACCCACAAAAAGAATGCTAAAGTTGAAGCAGCAAGTATTATAGAGAAACATATTTTGTGCTCTGAACACTATCTCGAAACCATGATGTGCAAGAATATCTTTTTGGAGGGCAGATACTATTCTGTGCCATCAGACATAAAATTCCTGATTGAACTGAATGATTGACTTGGCTAATAAGCAGATGACTCCACCTTGGAACTTAATTAGATGACTATTATTAGGGACTAGATTTTAACATAAAGCAGTTTTGTCCTAGCTTTAATAACTAAATTCCATTAATAATTTAACTGCTGACATGCCAAAAGGATCTTAGCATAAGGTAGCATAAATGATAAAAATTATGGACTGCTCCAGTGTATTTCCATTAAATTTATCTACCCATGATTTAAACCTCTGCCTTCCTAATCTACTTTCCCTCATTGCCTAAAAGATAAAGAATTCTAAACCTGATGTGACATTAATGAGATCAGTATTCCGAGTTGGTTCACCTCTACCACCCTATAAAAAAAAATTTAATAGCAAACACAGTACAAAAATTAGTAGGTTTCCAAGACTTCAAATAATTAAGAAATAGTTTTGACTACATCACTCAAAATTTTAAGAATATAAAAACCTCAAAGATTTTTGATGTCCTAAGTAGGTATTATGAAGCCTAGAATTACCTCTACTAGTAACCACAAATAACAGCAAGACTACATACCACAAACAGAAGAATGATTAAATGTATACATATATTCATGAATAGACAACAATTACAATATTAATTCTAAAAATTACTAATTTTCCTCAAAGTGAAAATTCTTAAAATTTGTCTTAAAAGACAAAACTGTACTATAAATGACCCAAGTAAGAATTGTTTTCATTGGTTAAATTAATGCCCCAACTGTTTCCTCTTCCAGCTATGATGAAAAGAGAATACTGCAGGGAACTAGTCTATGATGTAAACCAGAAAGATAATTACAGACTAACACATGTATAACCTCTAAACTATTTGGTGAAAAAGATTATAGCCCATTACTATTAAAACCTAGGGAAAATATCCACCCCAGTATCTTCTGTAACAATGTCTCAAAAAGGAAAAAGAAAATTCACTCAAAAAGTTTGTGATTTTCTAACAAAAAATACTACCATAAATCCACAACCACATCTGCAATCTAAATATTAAACTATCTTAAAATATGCAATAATTAAATATAGAATCATGAGCATTCATTCTACCCATGACCTTGGGGTCACTGGGAGATTTCCAAAGCATACCTTTTAATCCACGCCATGGTACTTCAAGAACATGTTAAGGTAAGTCCCAGCTTGGAACACTTCGATGCACCTCAAAACACCTCAGCCAGTGTATCTGTATCATTCTCCTTTCCTTTTGAGATCATAATGGTTCCGAAGAACTATAATGCTTCCATTTGAATGATAGTTTCATAATTTCAATGACTTAAAAACAAAAACAAAAAATAAGGACTTAAGTGTTGGTATGTTAAGCCACTAGTGCATTGTGTTAACTGCTGCCATGACTAAGAAAAACAAAAAAGTTGCTGCCTACTGTTATGTTAATACTGTCATTTTTAATGTGAACCCTCACATGAGTAAGGAATACAAGTTAGTGGCCCAATAGCCCTTGCTTTATCGAGATCTTTCCAGTAATATGCCACAAAACTGTTTGCCCCAACTGTTTTTTCAGTTTTCTTTTCCAGGAACAAAGATAACTTAAAAGACAGGTATGAAGACTTGCTAGGTGCCAGGTCCACTCCTGAATGACCAGTATTCTATTCTGTGTTGAAAGAGAGGAAATCACCCACACACCTGTCTGAAAGGGAATTAAAATTGGTTAACGGACAGGACAGGGGTTCCTTTAAACAATGCTTCTTCTGATGTTAATATTACTGCATCATGTTCATTCCATGGAAGTCATTAAACTGAAAAGAGCTCCAGTTTCTAAAGCTTACTTTCTATAAATAGCTTGCCCATGCATACAAATGAACAGATAGATGGCTAACCACCAAGTTTTACTGCTGCTCTGTGATTGCCTTGGCAAGTATGTGTCCCTCTTTCCTCCTTATCCCACCTTTCTTACATAAAAACATAAAAAAAAATTTCATTATTAAAATGATACAGTAAGAAGTGTATATATCACATTTTAAATCTACTAAGAATTCACACTGTTTTTGCTACAATTTTGGCACTATGTATTAATAGTTACAAGAAAGAATAATCCAGCTACACAAAGAAAATAAAACTGATAACTTATCAATAAATACATACATTTACTGTCATAAAGCAATTAAAATTACTTTAGGATGACTGATCAGGAAATTTTTAATAAACGTAAGCCATAAAAAGGGCTTCCAAGGAAAGCAATAGGCAAGAAAGGTTTTGTTATACTCTAGGTATGTGGAACAGCTCCTGTAAAGAATAGAAGATGACAAAGTTTTCCTGCTAGGATTAAATAGCATGTGCTGAGAAAGTAAAACTATTTCCTGTTTGAAAGGGTAGATTTAACTGATGAAAATCTTTCAATCCACTGTCAGAAAAATTACATATTTCTAAGATTTAGATTTATTACAGGTTGTGGGGAATGCAGATTACAAAATGTAGGTCATCCTTCAGAAAGCTGATAATTATGGTAGAATTACGTATAGGAAAGAACTCTTACAGAGTAGGTGGGAAGAAACTAATGAAGAACAGAAACAAGGGACCTGGTCCAATGAAACCCCTCTCTGCAGCCACAACCATCTTTTCAAACAGATGATTTTACCACAGTAGTCCAACACTCTGGCCCTTCCCCACCCCTGCTTAAAACCACTTAATGGCTGAATGTGTGCACACACACACAGACAACCTCCTGGAAGGACATCACACTGTTTCCTACATTCTGCTCTGCCAAATAAATATAGCCAACATGCAACTACTAGGTTAATGCTCTTGAAGCACAATTCTTCCCTTGCACAGAAACAATAACGTTAATCACTGGGAAATAAATCAGGATATAAATACGTTGGATAACAAAGAGTAAAAGCCTAGGTCTGCAACACTTACTCATTACCTCATTTAATTTTCAGAACCCCATTTTACAGAGGAAAAAACTGAACCTGACTCATGAAAACATAGGTAGTAACACAAAAGGCATATGACTTAAATCTAGATCTTCTACCTGGAATTTCAGTGTTTTTTTCAACCATAATATTGTTACAGAATATTGCTGCTAGAGGTGGTACTGGCCCTAACATATGTTGACAATATGTCAAGTGCCCTGCTAAGTAAGCACTTGTTGGCATTTTGCTTCATCCTGATCTCCTTTCTTACAGGTGAGGACACTGAGGCTCAGAGATTTAAGTAAGCTATTCAGTATCACATATAAAAGTGACAGAACAGATATTGGGCCCCGCAATGTCCAAATCGAAAACCCACACTTGTATTGTTATACCAATCTTTTTTCCAGGAACAAATAGAAGAAATCAAATCTAACATGTAAGCTTATTTCTTAACCTGGCTCATAGTGCAATAATCTACAATAATTACATATGTAAATGTTTCTTACACAAAACCTAATTTTATAGTTCAAAATTATATAAATGGTTTTTTAGCTATGTTTTAGCAAAAGACTAAATAAACATTTACTAAAACCACTAAAAGGATCAAAATATTTAATCACTCAAATTAGAAATTTCATTTGATTCCTACAAATGAAATCCCACTTTCTGCAGAAGTTACATACTTCATGAAGTTATGCACTTGACAGTCTTTTAAGGTTTACTTAAATTATTGTAGTTACCAATATAAATTTTAGTTGACAAAACAAAAATAAATATGAAAACTATTTTCCTTAAGAGAGTGCTCTGCCACATTTTCCCAATTTGGTCCTGGTTCCATGGTATGCTACCAATCAAATGAGAAGAGAAATCATTTATTAGCTGACAGGGGTAAAGCCATTCAGTCAGGTTATCAGTGACGATAAACATAGAAAAGCAAATGGACAGCTCACTGCAATGCTTCAAACATGATTTAACTGAAAGAGTGACAAAAATCCCCCAAATTAAGGACAGGAAGCTCTTTAATAATTTCAAGATTTGAGGCCAGGCGCGGTGGCTCACGCCTGTAATCCTAACACTCTGGGAGGGCAAGGCGGGTGTATGGTTTGAGCTCAGGAGTTTGAGACCAGCCTGAGCAAGAGTGAGACCCTGTCTCTACTAAAAATAGAAGGAAATTAGCTGGACAACTAACAATATGTAGAAAAAATTAGCCAGGCATGGTTGTACATGCCTGTAGTCCCAGCTACTCGGGAGGCTGAGGCAGGAGGATCGCTTGAGCCCAGGAGTTTGAGGTTGCTGTGAGCTAGGATGACACCATGGCACTCTAGCCTGGGCAACAGAGTGAGACTCTGTCTCAAAAAAAAGATTTGAACAGAAACCATGTCTTCACATTACATTCAATTCAACTAATTGCAGAAGTGATAAACTGAACTACTATCTGGTGCTTGGTAGCAAGTTAGATAAATCAAACAAGGAAACAACTTGACACCATGTTTTAAATTGCTGAAACAAATAATTTTATAGAATTACTACATTTGAGGGTACAAAAACTGTTACAGTAAGAAACTTAAATGGTTGTTTTTAAAATACCTTCACCAATAACAGCATAACTCTTCTGTATAATTCACTGTAAAAGCATTAATGTCCAAAATAGTAGATGCCCATCAGGAGTGCTGACACCCAACTACATTTCTTTTAGTTGCACAATTAATGTGTATTAAAAACCTTATGCAGACAGGCATGGTGATGTTCACCTGTAATCCCAGCTACTTGGGAAGCTGAGGCAGGAAGATCACTTGAGCCCAAGAGCTCAAGACCAGCCTGGGAAACATAGCAACATCCAGTATAAAAAAAAGAAGAAAAAGAAAAAGAAAAACAAAAACCACCTATGAGCCTGAGCAAGAGCAAGACCCCCATCTCTTCAAAAAAAAAAAATAGAAAAAATTAGCCAGGCTAATGGTGGCACCCATCTATAGTCCCAGCTACTCAGGAGGCTGAGGCAGGAGGATTGCTTGAGTATAAGAGTTTAAGGTTGCAGTGAGCTATGATCACGCCACTATACTCTAGCCCAGGCAACAGAGACTGTCTCCCCCCTCAAAAAATAGATAATTTGGTAAGAATACTTAAGAAAATTCCTAATTACAGAGACTAAAATTATTATTCCATATTCTAACAGTGTATGGGTAAAACAATAAAGGCGATTTCAGCTATGAACAGTAATTACCTGATGCTCTCTCACCACAAAAATACCTGTCTCAAACCTATAGATTAGAAATAATATATTTAATACATAGCATTAATGGAGTGTTTTCTACAAACTAAGCATCTCATTTAAACTACCAAGTACATTCTATTAGCTTATCTTTTAAGATGAGGCTGAAAGAAATTAATAAAGCTAAATAGCTGTCCTATATCTTTAGCCATCATAGAAAGAACTACTTTAAGAGTCTCTCAGGACTTCTTTGGATCTACTGTTTTAATCTTCCATTACCTTTCTTCATATATATTTTGTATTCTCTTCACGCTTTCCAATTTTCAAATGTCAACTGTTGTAAAAGTTTGATATGTAGCATTTTGTGTGTATGTTTTAATAGAAAAGGAACATCAAGGAAAATCTTATGTTGATGAGTTCCAAAACACAACACATTTTGCTGAAGTAGAATTCTGTTAAAATTAATAGAAGTCACAATTTCAGGCTGTGGGCCTACAATTATATACAACACTAATAAATAGAAATTGACTACAGAGAACTTGAAAAGTGAATGTGTTTTCTAGGTAGTAATTAATTTTTCAACAAGATAAAGGAACATCCCTGATATAATTATTCTCATCTCACTGTTCTCATTTTAACTTAAATTAGAAATTTTGACTACTACAAAATTATCAAGATTTTGGAGACAGTTTCACAACTGACAAGTAACACCAACTTGAGGACAACTCACTCATCCCCTATTTTATAATACCTAGAACGCTTAAGTTATTTCATCAGATGCAGGGGTTGTTTTATTTCATTTATCTAATAATTCAGTTTCTTTCAAAACAGTTCTTCAGCCAACCAGACTAGGACACCTATTACACCTTCTCTGTATTTTGTACATATTACTTAATCTTCACAATAATCCAGTGACTATATATTAAAAACCTCAGGTCTTCTAAATCCTGTTAACTTTATACTACACCCTTGATCATTATGATACCTACCTCTAGCAGGATACACAGTTTGTCATTTTTCCAATAGTGATTATATTTGCATTGTATACTTTAAGATCTCCTGTAATCATCCTTGTAGCAATAAACACTATTTTCTAACAATGGATCTATACAAGAGTACAGTGCTTTGTAGAGTGTTATCAAACTCAATTTTATTGTATTCCATCTTCAAAGACCAGGCAATTCACTCTCCCATCACTAAAAAAAAACTAAGAACCCCCTGCCCCAAAAGAAACAAACCAAAAATCACCTGAGCATAAGAAACCCAAGTGTCCATCTATGGACTAACGAATTTTAAAAGGTAGTATAGGCATACAATGGAACGTTATTCCACTTTAAGAAGAAAGGAAATTATGACATGTGCTACAACATAGATAAACCTTGAAGACATTATGGTAAGTGAAATAAGCCAGTCAAAAAAGACAAACAGTTTATAACTCCACTTACATGAACCTAGAGTAGTAGTCAAATTGTTAGACACAGAAAGAATGGTTGTTACCAGGGACGTGAGGAAGGAGGAAATGAGGAGTTACTGTTTAATGGGTTTGGAGTTTCAGTTTGGGCAGATGAAAAAAGTTGTGGAGATAGATGGGAGGGATGGTTGCACAGCAATGTGAATGTACATGCCACTCAACTGTACAGTTTTAAATGGTTAAAATGGCAAAATTTTATGTGTATTTTACCACAATAAAAAAGTAAATATACCTGATGAAATACATACATTTTCTAAATTTTTCCCTTGTTTTACAAACCCAAACCTATTTTTCCTCCCATTTTTGTTACCTTCCTAAGTGGTACCATCTAGCCACACAGACAGTCAAAACATTCAACCTTTTTCCTTCCCATCCTAAACCAAGTCTGACAAATTGATTTTAACTCTAACACTACTTGAGTCCGATGCCTTTCCTTCCTTTCTAATGCTACTACCCTCATCAAGTTCTTCCTTATGGCATACAATCGCTGTAACAGCCCCACAGCCAATTTCCTATCCTCCAAAGCCTAGCCCGCACAATTATCACCAGCTGCTCTCTTGAAATAAAGCTCCTGTATAAAACCTTTAGAAAGGCCCCCATTGTCTATTCAAATTTAAAAGTTCTAAGCAACACATTAAAAAATACTTTGGGCTGCTGTTCCAAAAAAAAAATACTTTGTTGTCTCATTCAACCTACCTTTCTGGACTCACCTTCCACAAGACCCTTCTGCTTCCTATACCGCCCCCTCCCCTCCCCATACCTCCCAGGCTCTCCTGCCTCCATGCTTGTGTGTACACTTCTCCATCTGTGCAGAATCCCCTTCCTTTCAACTTCTATTGGAATCTATTCAACTCTCAGAAACTGCTATATACGGGTGTACGTTAACTAAGCTTTTGGAGAAAAATTTGGCAGCATTTATTAAAAGTATAAATGTACATATCCTTGCAGCCAGCAATTCTACTTCTAAGTATATGTCCTACAAAAATACTCACACATATGTGGTACACAAAGATACTCACTACAGTGTTATTTCTAAAAAAGAAAAACATCTAGTTCGACACCAAATGGGAAATGGCTAAATATATTATGACATCTATATTATGGATATGGAATACTATGCAAAATTATTAAGAGAGGTAATCCTAAATGTATACCAATAAGAACTCAAGAAGAATTGTAAATTTTAACAGTGAATATAATACATAATATACAAATACAATATAAGCTCATCTGCCCTAAAGAAAACCCAAACTATATTTACGTACTTTTATGTGTATTTACGTACATGGAAAATGGTCTGGAAGAATTTTTAACAGTGGTTATCTCTTGGGAAGGGAGTAGAATTTGAGCAGCATTTCAAACGGGTTACAAATAGGCAGGAAGAGGCCACACAGACACACCCTCTCTTACTTTCTCACTCCTGATCTATTTGTTCCTACTCTATTTAGCCAATAGTACAGAACTTAGCTGAATGGCAGTGGCTACACAGAGCAGAAGCGCATACACAGCCTATCTTGGCACAGACTTACTCTAGCCACAAGCTTCCTAGGAGTACTCACAGCTGCCAGTGACACACTCTGCAGGTCCAGCTCTGGCAGAGGTGAGAACAAAGTCACATCTTACTGGGCCTCTACTCAGGCTTACCTTTCTACCAATGTTATTTTCTTCCATTTAAAAAATGTTTACAAACATTGGGCACTCATGGTTTTTGAACAAACTCCTCTCCAACAAACACATCCTGACTTGGCAGGAGGGGCAGAGGAGAGTCAGTACTCAGGTATTCGACAAAATTTCCTGCCTCTAGATTTCCAGAATTCATCTTCCTCTAACATAATTAAAAAGTTTAAAAATAAGAAGAGGAAGAAATCCTTTATGAAGCTTTCCCCAGAACCCTCAGTCTGAATTATTCATTCCCTCTTCTTCTAAACCTCAATGTTCCTTGTGAAATGCCTCTATTAAACAAGCCATCATGTTCTTTAGATTACAGTGAAAAATGAGAGTATGTGGATTCCCCAGTAAGGCCCAAACTACCAAGGACCAAACTGTCTCTGCTTATCTTTTATATAACTTAAGGTGTTTAAAGTTCTCATCTATGATAGGTTTTTAAGAAATGTCTCCTGAATAGAATTTGTTGAAAATAGTTCAGTGCAGGATGCTATACAAATTCATAGATAGGATGTGTTTAACTTTGGAATTAAAATGTCAATAGGCAATATTGAATCAAGTAAGAAGGACCTGTAAGTTTTAAATAAAGTTCTATTTCAATTTATTTGGTTAAATGAAAGCTTAGAGCTGGAAGAGAATATAAGCCTCAAAAGCCACTACATGTCAAGGGCAAAAGCAGAAAAGTATAAAAACTTTTAATGGTATCTGAATAGAATTAAACAATCCATCTTTATTGGACCCTAAGGAAAAAAGTCTGTTTGTACTCCCCTTACATCACAAAAAACCAACACAATTATAGCTTCTGTATAATTATTTTATCAGTTTCCTGTGTAAAATCTTTGCCTAAAAATATGAATTTTTCATTTATCACATTTTGTATGTTTTCCTTGTGATCTATATTTGATAGTAAAACAAAAATCCTGCTTTCTAGTAAATATTTTGTATTTAAGTAAAATTGACAAAAATATAAAAATAATTTGAAAACATTAAACTGCTGAAAACATTCCTTAGAGGTGGTATATATTATATCATGCTCTAAAGAATACTGTGAATTATAAATGACAACTGCAAATAACATCTTGATTAGTAAATTTGCAGTATAAAAAGATTGTCTAACACTTTAAATGTATTTAAGTGTATCTTATTTACTACCATCTTTTGGGATAGGTATGATAATTATTAATAATTCCATTGTATAGATACAGAAACTGAAGCTTAAAGAAGTCAAGTAATTTGCAGGAAGTGACATTTAAGTGGCAGAACTAGAATTCAAAGCCTTGTCTTTCTAATTCCAAAACTAACATTTACCTGCCACCCCATTCGTTTAATAAATCAAATCAAAACCAAAGGTCTGTTCTCATATAATGTATATTATTATGTTTTGAACTGCTGCATAGCAACTAGTAATAGGGGAATGATGCTGGTGTATAATGAAGTCATGTTACCCCATAGATAATTTTTCCTAGCATATTAATTTTCTCAAGCAATTGAAAACAAACTTTTCACAACTAAAGAAAAACCCTTAGCAGTAGATAAATATTTTAAGGAAAAAAAGCTGAAAATATACAAAAGTGCCTTTCTTTGTTGTGAGTAGTGGCTGATTTAGTGGGTTCAGTGCTACACTTTCCACTGAGTTTGTCTATTTACCAAAGCTATCAGTGCAGATGGAGGTGCTGCAAAAATTAAATAAATAAATAAAATTTCCCCTGTATTAAAACAATGGATTAATGATGAAGACTATACACTGGATTAGATGTTAATGAAAATAGTCTCTGAGAAGAAATCCCGGGACTTATATATGGCACTAAGGCAGATGCCTGTGGGCATTAGACAAAACAATCCCTATGAACCTTCAGTACCCATGGTCCTACTAGAATGCCATGTATAGTCCTTATTTGGTTTTGTTTTCGGTTTTTTTAATGATGTGACTGCTATAGTCTGAATATTTGTGTCCCCCTAAAATTCGTATGGTAAAATCCTAATCCCAGAAGTGGTAATACCAGGGGGAACCTTTGGGAGGTGATTAGGTCATGAGAGTGTAGCTCTCATGAATGGAATTAGCGTCCTTATAAAAGAGGCCTTAGAGAAACCCCTCACCCCTCCACCGAGTGAGGATACAGCTAAGGCACCATCTATGAACCAAAGAGCAGGGCCCTCACCAGGCAATGAATCTACGCTGATCTTGGACTTCCAACCTCCAGAACCATAAGAAATAAATTTCTGTTGTTTGTAAGCTACCCAGTTCATGGTATTTTGTTATAGCAGCCCAAATGGACAAAGACAGTGAGGTAAACTCCAAGTCTACAGAGAAAAATAATGAATGTATGCTAAAACTGCTATCATTAAGACAAAAATGCAGGAATAGAGATTAATGCTATTTTGAATTTAAAACATACACACAAAGATCAGTGTCAACTCATTGTGATCCCAGACAAAGTGGGTATGAGAGTGTACCCCCACCACCACTGCACACACAACCCAAAGCAGCTCTTAGCACACATCGCCTCTTTATAGGCAGAAGTTAACACCTATGGAGAGTGACCCTACTGTGTAATCTACTGTATAAATCAGCAATGGGCCTATTTAGCATGCATATATTTCCAAATATATAAACACACTATCAAAACAGAAAGCTCACGTAGAAAAGATATACATGGTTTATGGACAAAATAGGCTGTATAAAGCAGCTATTTTGAATAGATACCCTTGCCCTTTACCAATTGTTCATAACATAAAAGGCATTCTCTGAAAAATTCTCTCAAGTGATGTCTAGAGACCTAAGTATGTGATCAAGACACTTCTGTGTCTTCTGCCCATTAGTTTTTTTTTTTTTTTTTTTTGAGACAGAGTCTCACTCTGTTGCCTGGGCTAGCATGCCATGGCGTCGGCCTAGCTCACAGCAACCTCAAACTCCTAGGCTCAAGCAATCCTTCTGCCTCAGCCTCCCGAGTGGCTGGGACTACAGGCATGCGCCACCACGCCCAGCTAATTTTTTCTATATATTTTTAGTTGTCCAGCTAATTTCTTTCTATGCTCTCACTTAGGCTGGTCTCGAACTCCTGAGCTCAAACCATACACCCGCCTAGGCCTCAGAGTGCTAGGATTACAGTAGTGAGCCACTGCAACGGCCTGTTCGTTAGTTTTAATATTGGCTTTCAAGCCTCCCTAATTTCCTTTTCCTATTTAAATACTCCAAGTACTTATGTTCCTCATGTGTCAGAGATGATACACCACGCTACACAATGCTATCACATTTACTCTTTAAAACAGGATGAAGGGAGTTATATATACTAACAGAACCAAGCAAAATATTTTCAAGTAATTTATTTAGGTAATCCAAAATTAACACATAAAATATTCCATTTACTCCAGGAATATTCTCTTCCTTATGTTTGGCTTGGGCAAACAAATTGGTTCAATTTCCTTAAGTATCATCAATTGTAAAACAGTTATTCAAAATCATGTTTCTTACCAAGAGTTGGCTAGCCTGAGATTTTTTAATCTGTTACCAGGCAAAACTCAGAAGACATAAAAGCAAATCATACATTTGGATACACCCTCACATCACAATCTCATAACCAAAACCTGTTTCCCGTATTAAATAACAGCAATCCTCTTCAGGCCAAAACCCATCGAGTCATCTTCGAATCTTGTCTTTTACATACCACATCTAATCCAGGCACACTCTGCCTCAGGGTCTTTACAGCTGCTGTTTCTTCTTGCTGGAATGTTCTTCCCCAACATAAATTCATGCCTCCCATCCTGACCTTCTCAAGGTCCCTGGCTCAACTGTCTCCAGCTGACTAGGTCTCAGTGAGACTTCACATAAGTACTTTATCTAGAGTTGCAACCTCTTCCTGACACCACTCCCTATCCTATTGCCAACTTCCCAGTTACTCTAAAGTCCTTATCTCAATTGCTATTTCACTTATCTGTGTTTTTTGTCCGTCTCTCCCACTAGAAAGTAACCTCCACATGGCTTTGTTTTAAGTAGTTGTTCATTTAGTAGCTTCAGGAATTCCACTCTAACACAGTGGAAAGTGATTTCAACCAGAAAAAAATTGATAGATTTTTCATTTTGGGATTTTTTGATCTGCTTTGTTCACTAATATATGCTAGTGCCTGGAACACAGTTGGTGCTCAAAAATACTTGAATCTATCACTAGGGTTCAATCAGTCTATGTCAGATGATCACAACCTGAGATGAGAGGTGTCCCAGAATGTGAAAGCTTGATAATGGTGCTCTTTCTGACTGACTTGTTTCAGCATATCACACTTATGTGCCTGGTTAGATTTATAGAAATTACCTAGTTTAATAACCTGAGCCCTCAGAAGACAGGTGAGGATATTAATATTTCTGCAATAAAGAAGTATTAGAGATAATAGCAATAATTCAAGCACCTAAATAAATAGCCTAACATTACAAGACAATCAAAAAGAACACAGAAATAACTAAGATGGACCAGGCATAACGGCTCACACCTGTAATCTGACTAGCACTTTGGGAGGCTGAAGTGAGAGGATCCCTTGAGGGCAGGAGTTCAAGACCAGCCTGGGCAACATAAAAAGACCCCAACCTCCCACCCCTGCCAAATCTCTACAAAAAAATTTTAAAAATTAGCCAGCCATAGCTGAGGTGGGAGAATCTCTTGAGCCCAGGAGTTTGAGGTTGTGGTGAGCTATGATGGCGCCACTGCACTCTAGCCCAGACAACAGAGCAAGACCCTATCTCAAGAAAGAAAGAAGAAAAGAAAGAGAGGGGAAGGGGAAGGGAAAGGAAGGGGGCGGGGGTGGGGGGAAGAAGGAAGGGAGGATGGGCGGGTGGGCCAAAATAACTATTTGAAGATGTAGATTTACATCTACTATCAACAATAACCTCAACGTACATATAGATTATGCTCTGAAATTAGCAAATGACAGTACAAAACAATCATAATTAGCAGGACAGTTAAAAAATTAAATATCTGAAACATGTATCATATCTGCAAACTGTGGGTGTTTTCTCCCAAGCAAGGTTTAAAGTCATGATTTTTCAATTCAATACCTTGGAAAATTTCACTGAACTTAACTATATGTTTAAATGTCTCGTTTAAGGTTTCATATGTAACAGTGTAAGATAAGAAGCCACATACCATAAGGAAAGTCTTGTTCTTCCCATCATGGTAGAAATATCTGAAATACAATTTGGGAAATAATATGGATATAAACCAAAATGTATTTCTCTGTCAGCAAGTTACTGTATAAATACGCATGGAAAATACTATTGAAGATCATGGGGCAAAAAGGGGAAACTAGTATTATAAAAATTATTTAGTGTGGAAAATGTGCCATAAAAGTTAGTGCAGATAGTTTTTCTAATATACCTTAGTTTATCATCTTTGCTGGCTTCCTAATGAAACGCAAAAACTTCTAAGAAAATATCTACAGGAAAACATATTCTCAACTGCAAATTCATTCCACGGTTAAATATTTACTGAGTATGTTTCATGTGACAGGCACTCTTGTAGGTGTGAGCGATAGAGCACTGAACAAAAAAACAAGGTCTCTGTCTTCATAGAGAGCTTCTTTGACTTCTTTAATAAAAGCATTTTATAGAAAAACAGTGAGAGCATTATCTCCTACGAGAGAGGCTGCGTTAACTGAAATAAAACAAGATTTCTGTAGAAAGTGTACCGAAATTCCATTGCACAAGACATTCATTCATTCCATCTTTCACCAGCAGGCTAAGAAACTGAAGACAGAACGGCACAAAGTACTACCAGATGTCACAGATATGGTTAGTTTTATAAAACAATATGTCTTCATGAGATAGAGAGTAATAACCACGAAAATTTCTTGTACCACATAGAGGTTTGCCGTTTATCTAGTGGCAAAGCTATTAAAAGAGTTGCAAAACTTGACAAGTTATTCATTTTCTTTACACAAAAGCTTCCCAAATTGATTACTTTTTCTGTGAAGACAAGTAGCTTCCTGTAGTATGCTACCTAGCAGATATTTCTGTAAATTAAAAACACTTAAGGTAAGTGTGACATTTAAACAATGGCTTTTCAGCCATGAAAATCACTTATTTGTATCAAAAGAAAATGAACTTGGAACCAGTCACCTTTGAATGACTCTATCAGAAAGTATTAACCAAGATTTTAAAAATTAATGAAGTATATTATGTATATTTTACAATAAAAAATTAGGTGATATTCAAACACATTGCTCTCACTAAAAAATACCTGTGAAGAGAAAATGGGTTTCTACTATTACCTATTAAAAGTATCTTTAATACTTTGTTTCCCTCCTCTTTATCACATTATTTTTTAGTATTTCAAACTTATATATGTAGTTCAGTATATTAGTACAGTATAATATTTCACTATAATTAATACATAACATATATTGGGGTATATTCTACTTACTGATAAGAGTGAACAATCAAAAGTCTAAAGACAATGACTTAGTAAAAAAAAGAAATAAAAAAAAAGAAACTGATGCATGTACCACAGTACCACATAGCTCTTGTAGCATATGGTTAAAGGTTCCAAAGACAGGCAAACTTCTTTGGCTTCAAAGGAATTAACCAAATCTATCACCTCGGTTAATCAATAGAGGGACTGAACAAAAATATGAAAGAATCAAAGCGCAAACATCACCCCTCCAAGAGAAAAACAACACAAAATATTTTTCCTGATAAAATGAGATAGATGGGCCAGGCGTGGTGGCTCATGCCTGCAATCCTAGCACTCAGGGAGGCCAAGACGGGAGGATCATTTGAGCTCATGAGTTCCAGACCAACCTCGGCAAAAGCGAGACACCGTTTATATTGAAAATAGAAAAAATTAGCTGGGCATCACGGTGCAAGCCTGTAGTCCCAGCTACTCAGGAGGCTAAGGCAGGACGATTGCTTGAGCCCAGGAGTTTGAGGCTGCAGTGAGCTAGGATGATGCCACTGTACTCTACCAAGGGCAACAGATGCAGACTCTGTCTCAAAAAAAAAAAGAGTGGAAGAAGTAGCTAAGGAATCCAGGAGAGGATAGCTAAGGCAGAAAGAACATCCCGGGACTGGTGATAAGGAAAGTATCTACTACTAAGTGATTACTCCGCTTGGGACAGACTACCCGCCCCCAGGTGTGTGGGAACTATACACACTTCCAACTTTAGAAAGCTCTCAAGTTCACTAAGTCATTTTAATGTCTACATCATATTCTATTACCAGGTGTGTCTTTCAAAATTATAATGAGTTGGTGTGATTAGGAAATCATCCAACATAAACATAAACCTCAGTAAGGGCTGTAAGGGACCAGTGCTACGAAAGCCATCTGTTTGCTGCAAATAATATTTCTACTTCCCTAGTGATTACAGCTATCTATGACAAATGGGAAATCCCAAGAGAAGAAATGAAATTTTAACTGCCTCAAAACTTTAATTATTCATATATACTGGCCAAGAAATTGAAGTTAAATGTTACACAAAGGGATCTCTAACCCCCTAATATTTTTTGGCTAATTATTCCACTGGTAGTCTACATCTGCTCTGCTAAAATTTGGTTATGAATCAGAAGTAACTCACTGGGAATGCTTTTCTATCTAAAAGTGACTGTGAATAATAACTACAATTCACAAAAATTGTTGTTTTTAACATGCATAAAAATCCTCCTGAAAACACATCCCACACAAAAGAACAGATGTTACCGTCAAAGTTTAAACTCTTTTAACCACTAGGAAGAATGAAACTAAATTTAACAAATTTTAAAAATTTAAAAAAATAAAGCAGCAGCTAATTTTAAACAGCACATTCAACCTATATTTTTTGAACGTCTTCAGTAGTCAAACTTTTTCGATTAGGAGGCATATTAAGCATTGCCTTTAAAAACAAAGTCAATCTGGCTGGGCATGGTGGCTCACACCTGTAATTCTAGCACTCAGGGAGGCCGAGGTGGAAGGATAGCTTGAGATCAGGAGTTCGAGACCAGCCTGGGCAAGAGGGAGACCCCATCCTCTACTAAAAATAGAAAGAAATTAGCCGGGCAACTAAAAATAGAAAAAAAAAAAAAATCAGCTGGGCATGGTGGCACATGCTATATTCCCTGCTACTTGGGAGGCTGAGGCAGGAGGATCGCTTGAGCCCAGGAGTTTGAGGTTGCTGTGAGATAGGCTGACGCCATGGCACTCTAGCCCAGGCAACAGAACAAGATTCTGTCTCAAAAAACAAAGTGAATCTATTATGATGATTTAAACATATAAATAGCTCATAGATTTCCAAATATATACTCTAACACCAGAAATACTGACCATAAACCCACATATACAGTGGGTACTTTGGAGGGTTTGGAGGTCAGGGATCCTCATTTATTTCAACTATTGGTATTCCACCCTTTTTTTAAAAAAATAAATATTTTCTAAATTTTCAGAAAATTATCTTCTAGTTATTTTGATATAACTATTTTGATAACTATAAAATACTACAGCTCCTTTATTTTTTGTAGGTCAGCCCCACGTGATCTCTTTACTGTATCAGAGGAAAACTACTTTTAATAATTTTAGTTAACCATTTGTCTCAATAACATATTAAAGTCATATTCTTTTGAAATAAAGTGGGTATATGCACTGTGCCTGAAACTATTCATATGTATGAGCTTATGATACCAATAGGAAATACTTAGCTCCGAGCAACCCAAGATTTATAGCTTTAGACAGCAGACGTAGGTAAATCATCATCCATAAGTGCTAATACACACACTAGTTCCTATGAGCAAAAATATGACAGAAACCATATCCACAAAACATCTTAAACTTACAATTTACCTTCACACAAATCTAAATAATATGTTTAGAGAAAGAATTACTAAATTAGTCAAGCAAAGATATTCCAAATTCCTTCAAAGTATTAAGAAGGAAAGATTACCAGAATAGAAACACTCTCAGTTTGTACCATCCTAACTCATCCCCTCACTCCCCACAAAAAAAATTGACCCTTAGGGATGTACAAATAACAAACGCAGAATTCATTGCAACTGTGGCTACAATTTGTAAGCAGCCTTTCATTGCTCCATAAAAGCTCATCATTGTAGATACTCATCAGTTTTTAAGCCACATCCACAGCTGCTGTCTTAAAAAACTAACAAAATTTGATAGCAAAGATTTTAAATGACATTTATAGAATAGTTTTCCATAAAACAAAAAGTACTCCAGCATAACAGAATGAATAATCTAGAACCTTGTCATTTTTTTTATTTTTTATTTTTTTAGACATTGTCTTGCTCTGCCACCCTGGTGTCATCAGAGCTCACTGCAACCTCAAACTTCTGGGCTCAAGAGATCCTCCTACCTCAGCCTCCCGAGCAGCTGGGACTACAGACATGTACCACCACGCCCAGCTACTTTTTTCTATTTTTGGTAGAGACAAGGTCTCCCTCTTGCTCTGGTTGGTCTGGAACTCCTGAGCTCAAGTGATCCTCCCGCCTTGGCCACCCAGAGTGCTAGGATTATAGGCGTGAGCCACCGTGCCCAGTCTTTGAGTCATTCTTAATAGTAATACCTTTCATTTATATGGTGTTAGCATCATTTTCTAAGCTCCCTGGCATATCACACATACCATTTATGTTGAAAAAAGTGAAGTAAAGATAGCACCAAATTAATGAATGGTGAACAGAATGTGTTTCATGACCACCAGCCTGTGTTCCTTCCACAAATCTTTCTTCCAAAATCATATACTGAAATTCAGGGTCAAAAAAAATCCCACATAAACCAATTCCCTGTTCAACTTTACTCTCCTGCCTCAAATCTATTTATAATCTATCTGGACCAAAAGGAGAGGCTCCTAAAGTTAGGGAGCACAGCCAATCACGTATTGTCAGATGACTAAGAGTTAAGCATGCATAGGGAAAAGGGGGCGCCCAGTAGCATCATCGCATACCAAATTATACTGTCACTAGCAGATGTTCATACTACAAAATGGCAATGGAACTGGAATCCAGACACACGAGTTTGAATTCCAACTCTCCCACCAACTAGCAGGTGAACTTGGTAAAGCTTCTGTAAAAAGATAATACTACCTTCCTACCTAGACTATGGCAAGGTCTAAATGCAACCACAGACCTCCTAGCTACTGAACACCACATTCAGGTAACAAACTATATATAAAACACACTAGATAAATCTGAATTCATACCATTAAAACATTATAGCATACAGTGGTAAAAGTAGCATTCAAATCAGTGAGAAAAGTGCATTCAAAAAATGATATTAGAACACTTCATTCATTCAGCAAATTATTGAGCACCTACTATGTACCAAGTACTCTATTCTAGTGGGGAAGACAAAATTTAAAAAAGAATTAACATATTATGTTAGAAGGTGATACATGCAATTGAGTAAAATAAAACGGGGAAGAAGCATAGAATGTGGGATAAAAAGTAGGCCAGATGGTCAGGGAAGGCCTCACAGAGGTGATATCTGAGAAAGATCTGAAAGAGGGAGGGAGGGAGAGTTTCCCGTGGGTATGTGGCATAACAGCATTCTAGGCAAAAGGAACAGCACCTGCCTGGATGGAGTAGAGTAGTAAGAGGAGGAACAGTAAGTGATGAAGTCAAAGATAAAATGGGGTCCAGAATGTACAAGGTCTTAAAGGAAGAAGTTAGCTTTTATTTGAGATGGGTAGCCACCGCAGGATCTTGACAAGGATCCTTCAAGCAGCTTCACTGAAAGCAAGTGCAAAGCTGAAGACAAGTTAAGAAGATCCTACAACAATTCAAGCTAGAGACAATGGTGGTAGTGAAATATCTGGCACATGCAAGAGGAGGAATGATGCCATGGTTTTGCCTAGAGCAAATGGAAAGACAGACTTTTCCAACTGAGATGGGAAAGCCTAGGAGCAGTATTTTAAAGGAAAAAAATCAGGTAGTCCATTTTAGATGTGTTAAGGGGAAATGTCTTTTTAGACAGCTGGACATAAAGACTGGGGTTTAGAAGAGAGGTCAAGGCTGGAAGTAAAACTTTGGGAGTCATCAGCATTATTTATAGTAGTTAAAGCCATAATCAATGAGATCTGTGTTGGTGGCAAAGTAATGTTAAAATCCAAGATGTCAAGTACTATTGATCAAATAAGTCAAATAACATTTGGGGAAAAAAAAAAACCCAACTAACTGCTACATTCCACTGTGTGGAGGGAATTGGTAACCTTATGGGGGCCCATTCTGTTAGACTGGTGGAAATAAAAGCCTAGCTGGAGTAGTTTTACCGAGAATGGTATGAGAACAATTGCAGAAAGAAAGAACTCTTCAGAGGTGGTTTGCTGTGAAGGGAAGCAGAGAAATAATGAACTAGAGGGGATTCTGAGGTCCAGAGGAGAACCTACAGCACGTTTATATATTGTCAACAATGCTTCAGTAGAGGGCCAGGCGCAGTGGCTCACGCCTGTAATCCTAGCACTCTAGGAGGCTGAGGCAGGCAGATCGTTTGAGCTCAGGAGTTCCAGACCAGCCTGAGCAAGAGTGAGACCCTGTCTCTACCGAAAATAGAAAGAAATTGGCCAAAAAACTAAAAATAGAAAAAATTAGCCGGGGATCGTGGCATGTGCCTGTAGTACCAGCTACCTGGGAGGCTGAGGCAGGAGGATTTCTTGAGCCCAGGAGTTTGAGGTTGCTGTGAGCTAGGCTGACGCCACGGCACTCTAGCCCGAGCAAGAGAGTGAGACTCTGTCTCAAAAAAAAAAAAAAAAGAATGCTTCAGTAGAAAGATAAAAATGGAGAAAGAAGGCTAGCTGGCTAGTCCAACATCACAGAGTAGCCAAGAAGGGATGGGATCTATAGAGTGCACAAGCAGGCTTGCACTATGAAGAGTTCTCTCAGTGGTTTGCACACTTTCGACAGGCATCAGAATCAATTGAAAGGCTTGCTAAAGCACAGATTGTTGGACTCCCCGCCTCCAGAGTTTCTGATACAGAAGGTCTGGGGTGAAGCCCTCAAAATCTGCATTTCTAACAAGTTCCCAGATGATCCTATTGCTGCTGGTCCAGAGACCTCACTGTGAGAACCACTGCTCTGTATCAACAGATGGGAAAACAGAAAAGATAAATGCTGTACACTTGCGTTGCCCATTTAGGAAAAAAAACAAGGTTAGAGCCTACACCTCGTAATATACATCAAAACAAACAAACAAAAAAACCACACTCCCAAAAGAGGTAAAGGGATAAATCTGTTTTTAAATTATAAAAGATTATATACAAGAAAAAGACACATAATAATAATCTTTCATAATCTTAGGGTGAGAAAGATAAGCAAAACATAAAGCCACAGGAAAAACTACAAATTTGACTACATAAAAATTTTAAACTCCTGGATGGAAAAAAATAAATAAAATTGAATGACAAAAAACTAGGAACATTATATTTTATACGCAGATTCGACAAAAAGTAATATGAAAAATAAAAAGTTCTTACACAAAATAAGAAAAGACTTATTTCAACAGAAAAATGGATAGTTATAAATACATAATTTGCAAGGAAAATACAAATAGCCAATACACAGATGAAAAAAACAGTGATTCCAGCCAGGCATGGTGGCTCATACCTATAATCCCAGCACTTTGGGAGGCCTAGGCCAGAGGATTGCTTGAGGCCAGGAGTTCAAGACCAGCCCAGGCAACATAGCAAGACCTCATCTCTACTAAAGATAGAAAAATTCGGCAAGCATGGTGGTGCACACCTATTGTCCCAGCTACTGGGAAGGCTGAGACAGCAGGACCGCTTGAGCCCAGGAGTTTGAGGTTGCTGTGAACTATAATGATGCCACTGCGCTTCTAGCCCGGGCGAGACCCTGTCTCCCCCCACACCCCCCCCAAAAAAAACAGTGATTCCACTTAAAGGTATCCAGACTTTAGTTACCTTCACATATGCACAGGCGTGTTGGTGGCAGCAATCAATGTAAAAAAAAAAAAAATTAAAAGTTGGAAATAACCTCAAAGCTGCCATTAAGAATGGGGAGCCGCAGCTACTGACACCCAGAGCTACACAAGAAATACTGCTTAATGACCCAAGCAAGTTGAAGAACCATATGCTGTTTAATTGGTATGATTCAATTTACACAGAGAAGAGAGGACCAAGGTGAGGAAGGACAGACAGAAGAACAGAATAAAAAAAGATTACATATGCATTAACATGCATTCAATAGACATCTATGAAATGCTACCCATCAAACATTAAACAAAGACCATCTCTGAGACAGATGCAAGGAAGCACTTCCACTTTACGTTTATTGCTTGAGCTTTGTTAACGATATATTTAAGTATTACTTTTGGGGGGGTCATAAATCATTTTTTAAAAAAGAAAAGCTTAAAAGGACAAATATACATTAAAATGTTACTTGTGGCCAGGTGCGGTGGCTCACGCCTGTAATCCTAGCACTCCGGGAGGCCGAGGCGGGTGGATCGCTCAAGGTCAGGAGTTCGAGACCAGCATGAGCAAGAGCAAGACCCCGTCTCTACTAAAAAATAGAAAGAAATGATCTGGACAACTAAAAAAAAATATATATATAGGAAAAATTAGCCAGGCATGGTGGTGCATGCCTGTAGTCCCAGCTACTCGGGAGGCTGAGGCAGTAGGATCGCTTGAGCCCAGGAGTTTGAGGTTGCTCTGAGCTAGGCTGACGCCACAGCACTCACTCTAGCCCAGGCAACAAAGCGAGACTCTGTCTCAAAAAAAAAAAAAAAAATGTTACTTGCGTTTAATTTGGCAGAATTATGATTTGTTTCCTTTTTATATTTTGTTACTTTTGTTATGAGGAGAAAAATATATACAGCATTTGAAAAACAAATTCTACTCATAGTCAATACTAAAAGCATTGATTCTATCCCTTAATGTAAGCAAAAAAAACAAAAGTTCACTTAGATTTCTAAAGAATATTTCATAAAAATAGTAACCATGAGAAACAGACACAAGCATGTCAAGAAAAGAATTAATTCAAGTTTGGAAGGACACTCACCCCATTGTAAATAAACATGCATATGCCTGGGGACTGGGGATTTAGGTGTGTAGAGGAACTATCTTTATCCACTTTATATCAATTTAGTTTACAATTAATGTGTATCTGTCTGATGATACTTTATTACAAAAACTCAGACAGGATTTTAGCATAGCACGGGCAGCAGCATAGTTTCCACATAAAAGAACAGTAACTAGACAGCAAAATCAAAATCCATGGACACCATTTATGACAAAACTAGGTCACCAGGTATCCCCACAAACCCCAAAATAGTAACAGGTGGGACAAACCACCAACAGTCATAGACTAGAGGAGGAAGCAAATGGTAGTGGTGGGGGTTGGGGGGAACAACACAGTGACAATAGTCCAACTATGAGATGAAGCAGGGCTGGAGAATAAGGCAATGGCAGTGAGCAAGGAGAAGAGAGCCCAGAATATCATACAGAGGCAGACAGGAAAGATTTGATCATCAAGAAATAAGAAAAAATGAGAGTGCAAGGAAATGAGGAAGCTACTGAAGTTAATGTTTACCTGTGGCACCTGGATGGGCAATCAGCATTAAGAGATATCAAGTCTATTTTATAGGATGGTATAATAGATCCAGGTGGTGAAAAGAACAAGCTGTTTTGGAAAAATCAAGTTTGCTGGGCCTGCAGAACAACAGTAGGAGTTTTAGAAACACAAATCTCAACATCCGAGCTAATGACACAGACATAAAGTCAAAGGATAAATAAGACAAGAAGAGGAAAACAAAACTTGCAAACATTACTTAACACTGGAGGAGTAAGTACCAAAGAAAAGATGAAATGTTCAAGAGATAGAGATGGTGGCTTTTTAGTCAAGAATAAAGACATCATCATCAACAAAAATAAAAGATGCAGAAAAATGAAATAGACTGAAGACTGAAATAAGGTTTGGGGACCCGGTCAAAGGAGGTTATTTATTGATGGCCTGGGGTGAAAATCAGATTTTAACATGTAACACAAGGGACTATGAAAAACAAGACCACGTTAAGTGGCGAAGAAATGGCAGTGGCTTGAGTGAGAGGTAAGACAGGAAACAGACGTCACGCAATTCCTACAGACAGGCCTGGTCTCGCAGCCCATGCGCACACAGACGTTGGGTCCTCACAAGCTCTGAAGCATGTTCTCCATTTTACAAATGGGGAAACTTAAGTTAAAATGTGTTTAAGTAACTTGCCCAAGGCCATACGGGATGTATACGGAATAACTAAAAGATCTGAAAATTAGGCCGGGCGTGGTGGCTCACGCCTGTAATCCTAGCTCTCTGGGAGGCCGAGGCGGGCGAATTGTTTGAGCTCAGGAGTTCGAAACCAGCCTGAGCAAGAGCAAGACCCCGTCTCTACTAAAAATTAGAAAGAAATCAATTG
>NW_012154951.1:5314028-5315316 GCF_000956105.1 Propithecus coquereli | reverse complement strand
AAAAAAAAAAAAAAAAAGAAAGAAAAAGTATGCCGACAAAATAAGGCAAAATCTTAGTGGGTCTGCAGCTTTCCAAAAAGGGAATAAATACCTTTGTTCTAATTATGCAAGCCAGTCTAAGGCTAGTTATATTCTGGGGCAAATTAGGCTATGTCCAAAATAAGCTGTTCATGATATTAAAAAAAAATCTACAACATTGGTTTTATATTTCCTAAGGCAATACTATACTTATGTAACACAATCTTTACCATACTTATAAAAAATCATGGTTTTATAGAGTGATAAACACTTTTCTGGTTATATAAACTTTTTATAAAAATGATTCTTACTCACTTACGATTTTCACTATCATCTAATTAACAACGTACAAATAAACTTAGCCCTAAGGCTAAGTTAAGACTATTGAATATAGGAAAAGAATAGTGGAAGGGGAATTAAAAAGGGTCAACTTGATTTTCTGGTGTATTCCACCTGACATCCGAAGGTGCAGCTTTCACTGTAAGGCTCTTGCAACTCAGGATGCATAAGAGGCAATGTTGTCTATCTCTTGCTTTTTTGTAAACTTAAAATAGTATAAATATTCCCAAGACTGCCACAAACCTCACCAATCTGACTGAAAAGTTGCCATGCTTTTTACTATGCATTGTCTCAACACAACAAAATTACACAAATATGTATACAGACAGGCAATTACTACCACTTACAGTGCCTCTGATGCTTGCCACCCCCCTCCCCGCCATACTTTAAGTCTCATATGTTTGGGAAATATTTTACCCTTTTTAGATGATTAGGATAACATTTCATTCCCTGAAGCAGAAGCAGGGCCTAATGAGGCATAAGCAACACCACGATGTTTTGCCAGGGCTAAGAGACATCCAGAACTGCGGGCAGGGTGTCCGAGAGAGAGCAGCTGGGCATGCAACATTCCTTCACTGTTACAGCTGCCCAAGCAGAGGCGAGTGCAGTAAGTAGACCCCAAAAAGTTGGGGGTGACTCAATGACAACACCCATGGTCAAGCAGTAATTTACCAAATATGTCTGCTCAAAATGCCAAAGCCCAAACTTCAAGCGTTGTGGTCCTCTGCACTAAATACACTGATGCCTTCCTAAAACATTACCCACAAACCACAAGTTGCAGTATAAAAAGTCCATCTTGAACCCTGATGGTGAAAGATTACCAGAAGAAACTGACTGTTATAATAATTACAATATTTGTATAGAGAGCTTTACTATTTACAATTCACTTGCACATTTCATTGTTTCACTTGACATTGTATTATAATTTATA
>NW_012154951.1:5309886-5313978 GCF_000956105.1 Propithecus coquereli | reverse complement strand
ATTTTACTTAAAAATAAATTGTGCTACTTCAGAGAAGTTCTGAATTCAATGACTAGTCTAAGTGTAACTTTGAAAGCATTTCTAGGAAACAGACTTATTTTTAGAATAATCTAACAGAGAATATAACGTCCATTTCCTTAAAGCCTTGTATTACACTTGCTTGTATCTGGGACCGTCTTGCCATGTGGTAGTGAGCTTGAGAGTGTGCAGGTTGGGAGATGAACAAAAGCTCTATGAGTCCCGGGTAGTAAATACAATGGCGAAGGCAGAAGCAAAGATGTATGAACTTTAAATTACTAAATCTCTGACCTTCAGACTTATCTATAAGATGGAGATGCCACCTCACCTCCCTCCCAATGTAGTTGAGGACTGAGTAGATAGATACTCAACAAAATGTGAGTTTCCTGATCCCTTTAACATTATGTCTGTGAAACTACTGACATTTTTAATATAAAATAGAATGCTAGCAATTCCATTTTTAAAACATTAAGGAGTATACAGCGGTCCCTGGTATCCGTGGGGAACTGGGGACCCCCTCCCCCACATATACCAAAATCCACATATACTCAAGATCCACAGTTGGCCCTTCGCATAGGCAGATTTCACATCCCTCAAATATTGTATTTTCCACCCAAGTTTGGTTGAAAAATATCTGAGTACAAGTGGATCCACTCAATTCAAACCCCTATTGTTCAATTGTTAACAGTGATTATTTCCTTGTATAAGACCACAGTGGCTCACTTTACATGATACATTTAAATAACTTCTGAATTTCTCATATTTTTCAAAATAAGAAAAATAATCAGGATACACATATACAGATGTGACATTAATTAATCCTTAAGAAAAATTTCTATATCAAGATAGTCACTTTCCTGAAATACCATGAAAACAAGCTAAAAATTAAACATAAAAATAAATCAACTATACACCTAAACTACCATGTAAATTTAAGTTTAACTTTGAATGTAATTTAAAAGGTATTTCATTTACCAACCGAGGATTTCCAGGAGTTAAAGCTAAGAAATTATAGATTTAAGTAAATGACACGTCACTAAATCCTGTGTGCAAAATGTACATATTACATTGAATAAAGTGGGAGAAGATCAGGACAAAGAATAGTTTTCTTACCAATAACAATGAAAAAAGCTTTGAAAGCTACAGCTATCCAGGTTTGTTTGGTTTTTTTTTTTTTAAACATTACAATAGTGAAGTGGCAACTCTTACTAATTCAGTGTTATTCATTTCATCAAATAATGACATTCATTATTATAAGCTGTAAGTAAATTACCAAATACTATCACTACTATCTTTGGAATGCTGAAATGGATTTTATTCACTTCCTTGACATGAAGATAAGCACAAATGACAGATACAACCAACGTAATGAATTCCATAGCGGAGAGTAATATTGCTTTGCCATATCCACTAGGAAAATCACGGCATGTACATCGTCAAGTTCAAAAACCAGACCATCTTTCAGTATAAAAATGTGAGTTGTGGCCTCTCTTCCCTGTATGACAGCCTTTTATCTTCTCACTCTCTTCTCCATCCTTCCATCATCTCTTCAAGAGGCTCCAGAAACAGCCAGCTGCAATTTAGTGCAGATGGCAGAACCAAGAAGCTATGGAGACAAGAGGCACAGACCGGGAGTGAGCCAGGGGTAACTGAGCCAATCAGTGGAATAGGAGGAACTGAAGTAGAGTGGGCGAGGAGGTGTGCATTGAGGACAACTATGCTCCTAAAAAGGCCACGCTGGTCAGTTAGAAACACAAGATAAAGATCATAAACAACATCAAGAACAGGAAAACAGTAAAGAAGGAAAAAACAAGCAGCATCAAAGCTGAGCATTTATGAAGCAACATTGACAGCAGCACTCTACCAACCAGGCTTGAGAGCTGGGGGATTTGTATTCTTCATCTAAGTCCACACATATAGGGAAAAGGGCTATTTTTTTAAAAAATGCATGACATTAAAAGGCAGCTGAGTGGGATAAATAGAAAAAAGACCAACATAAGCCTCCTCCCTCCCCTAAAACAAACCAGGAACTAGCTCAGTCAATCAATGTGTTTCAGTCATAGGCCAACTGTAAAGTATCTAAACTGTCTGTGCCTACATTTAAATGAGTGGTTAGAACATGATTAGTAAGGTCTTCTCCAACTCTGAAATTTGCTGAACCTAATGGATTCATAATATGTATAAACACGTATCCAACTCAATGTAGTTACCATTCTATGGTTTGTTACTCCTCAACAGAAAGAATACAATATAAACAAGAGAACACAGAACAGCATCAGTACAGACCACACTTCATCATTATCTTTCTTCAATTCCTCTAAGAAACAAATTTCCACAATATCCTCCTTTAAAGCAATCCACACATTCTAAACAACTAAAGACATTGCCTAAAATCAAACCACCATGCTTCACTTCAAGCACATTCAGAGATGGGGAATTTGTTCAATTGTGAATTTCATCGTGCTTCCCTTCAGGTTCTTTCTATGGGACGTATTCTAATGTCATCACACTTTTCTATTTTTTAACACTCTAAATGAATTTTTTACTTGACAGATGTTTCATATTCCACTTCAAAAAGTATAGTACAGAAAAGGCAGAAAAGTGAATATAAATGAGGGAGTCAGCTTCTACATGGGTTCTAGGTAGAAAAATCAATCTATGCTAAATGTCAGGCCTTATCACTTAGACTAAGTGCCACCTAGTGGCAAGTGTTATATATCATTAAACCCGTTGAAGTCCTATTCATCCTGCAAGTAACATTCTCATAGATAGATAGTAGCTGTTCTGTAATTACGCAAGATAAATAAAACACTACTCTTGTCCTTAAGAAGCTCACTGACAAACTAGACAGATAATCAATACAGATAAATTTATATAATTTCAGAACAATGCTAAGTGTAACAGCAGAGGTAAGCAAAAATAAGTATTCAACATTAATAACAAAATAAATGCAACACTTTGTTATGTTAAGCAGGTTCTCTTAAACCTGTTCACCTCACCCAAACTTTTCCTTTTCTAATTATTTAATATTTCATTACCCAGGTTTCAACTGTTCAGGTTTCTTCCCCACTTTCCCTTTTGGTGTGGGTGCACCCCAATCCCATCTTATCTTTCAGATTCTACACTTCAGAAAAGGGAGGAAGGAGAGCCTATTTATTGAGCACCTACTATTCCCAGAACTATGCTAGGCATTGTATATGCCTTATCTTATTTAATCGATACCATGAAGTATTTTTCTCTCCCATTTTTTAGATAAGGGGCAAGACTTAACTGACATGCTTATAGCCATAGACCTATTTTAATGACAGTACAATCATTCCAAAGAGCCTCAAAAGGAGCTGCTTTGCCTATCCATTCCTAGGCCTATCACCAAGATCAGATCTTGATATTTCTCTCATGGTCTCCAGCAATTCGAAACTCTTTTACACCGTGTACATCCAGCCTCACATCATCAATGCCTTACCCCTAACCTCTGCATCCATGATTACATTCAAATACTTAGCTTAACATTCAAGGTCCTCCAGGAGGCCTCCAACCACTTCTCCAGTTTAATTTCCACCACTCTACAAACTCCCACTTTTTCTATGCACTTCCCCCAACTGGAGATAATCAGTCACACCTGTGCTCCCACCAACACTAACTAAACATCTGTTACACCACTTACAACTCCCCTTATACTACAATTATCTGTGTACTCTCCATTAAATCATGAGTTTCACCAAACCATTTCTGAGCTATCTTCATAGGCCCAGCACATATCAGTGTCTTATACCTAATAAGTGCTCAACAACTGTTTCTCTAATAAATATGTTGTTATTAAAACAACACTAGGTGGCTCACACCTGTAATCCTACCACTCTGGGAGGCTGAGGCTGGAGGATCGCTTGAGCTCAGGAGTTCCAGACCAGCCTGACCAACAGTGAGACCCCATCTCTACTAAAAATATAAAGAAATTAGTTAGACAACTAAAAATACATAGAGAAAATTAGCCGGGCATGGTGGTGCATGCCTGTAGTCCCAGCTACTTGGGAGGCTGAGGCAGAAGGATTGCTTAAGCCCAGGAGTTTGAGGTTG
>NW_012154951.1:5292591-5306066 GCF_000956105.1 Propithecus coquereli | reverse complement strand
TTGTCCGATTAATTTCTTTCTATTTTTAGTAGAAACGGGGTCTTGCTCTTGCTCAGGCTGGTTTCGAACTCCTGAGCTCAAACAATCCGCCCGCCTCCGCCTCCCAGAGAGCTAGGATTATAGGCGTGAGCCACGGCGCCTGGCCTCATATTTGGGTTTTTTTCAATCCCACTATCATTGCTGTGATTTGCCAAAAACTTAGTTCAAAACCACCTACTTGACTTCCTGTAAAATATGACCTACTTCACATTAGCTTATTTCAGTAACAATTCCTAGACCTTAGCCACACCTTTCACCCAAGGATGCTCTCTGCACATCTTAAGGCACAGCAATCCTATGCAGATGTGGCAAGTTATTACAATTCCCATTTTACTACACAATTAGGAAGCTGGCCCAGGGGAAGTAGAGTAACTTGGAAATGATCACAAAGCCGGATGCCAAAAATAACAACTTTTAGTCAATCCATGAGAAAATACTGCCCCCAGTTGAAATAACATGAAATTTAGTATTAGGAGGATGCAAAATGCAAAATAATGCTTTAGAGCCAAGTCTTATGACTTATATTCTAAAAATGACTGAACACCAGAATTAAGAAGATTTGTAAGAACTTTCAAACAAAACATTTTTTTTCCCTAATGCCTTATCCATCTAAGGATGCCAAAGATTATTTAATAAATTACATCTGGCAAGAATGGCCTTTTTCCCAAAGCAATTTTTATCTTACCCACTTAAAAGACAGTAATAGAAATCTGTTGGTATAGGGTAATAGGTAACTTCTTAACAAACCTAACTGCATAAAATCTAATACCTAATATTAGAACAGATCTGAAAATACTGCAAAAGTGAGCCTCTTATATTCTTTTCCTGAAAACATACGCTCCACAGATCCATCTGCAATATGCATGGATAATAAATTAAAAGTTTTAACAGTCAGTATTCAGAATGAAGGTTTCCCAACACAATTCATCCCGTAGATTTCTAGATATGTTGCCTTTTGTTATAATTAGTTAAAGGCACTGTTTCATTTGTCACAAAATAAAGGTCTTACATGATTTAGAAACAAAAACACAACTCAAATTGTAAAAGCACTTTTATGATCATTCTTACATGCTCAAGTCAGAGCAAAATATCTTCCATTATTACACAGTATTTACAGTTTGCTTCCAGTTAGAACCAGTATGCTCAAGATTTTACCTTCAGAAGAATGATTATGTACTGAGAACAAGTAAGGGAGACAAATGATTATTAGTAAAACCCACTTATGGAACCCAGACTGCAAATTTTCACAAAAACCTCATGTATCAATCATGAAACCATGGTTTTTCATTAATTAAAATTCAAACTAATTCTAATCACAGCCAAAAAACAACAAAAAAAGGCTTTCCCAATGCACCAACATTTCTTACAGATCTTGTATATCCTTTGCAGTAACACTTTATATAGAACTTCAGCCGTAAACCAAATGACATTCCAAATGATCTTATGAGTAACATATCTTCTAAAAGTAGTAATCAAGTAGTGGGAAAAAAACTCCTGAAAAATACATTCAGTAAAGTAATACTGGTAAATCTAACCTCTTATTCCTAGCACCAGAACAACTTGGGTAATTAAAATACACACACACCCACTCCCACACATAACCCCAAGCTTTTACCATTACCATAACAATAAGAACATAACAAGAAGAACAAGTTAACAGTCCTTCAACATTAAGAAGTATCTTTAAAAGAACCTGGCTACTAAAGGCTATTACTTATATGTATATTATATACATATTATATACATCTGTATATTATACATATATACACCTGCATATAATATACATATTATATACATCTTGCATGTATATTATATACATCTTATATACATATTATATACATCTTGTATGTATATTATATACACATTATATGTATACATGGTTTTTAACTGTATTTGAGTATTATAATCCACAAAGGTCCTAGAAGCAGTATCCATCAACTAGAAACTGCACTCTTCACCGCTTTCCTCCTTTCAACCCCAATGATGGGACACAGAAGGGCTGTGGCTGTCATACATCTACAGAGCGAAAAGCAAATAATTGTAAACTATGTACTGAAAAAGCAAAACATTTATATGAAATTCCCAAGCAGTATGCTTCTCTTTTTCCTTATGATACAGGAGTTACTGGCAAAATAACTAAACTCTACATCTAGATTCTAGAAAATGCTGAAATTCTACACCCCAACAGTCACAAGTTTTTAACATCAAAATTCACTCAACTTCTCAAACAACAAATGAATATCCACCATGGATATCTGAAACCATTCTCAAACACCAAGAGAAAAAAAAACAATACCTGCGTCTCCTAAACGTCCTACAATACCCTCTACTCATCTTCAGGTAACCTAGAAGCAAAGCTACGACAGCTGCCCTTGGCCTAGGCCGTCAGAAACCATGGGGTGGGGGGGGACGCAATAACCACCAAGAGACCAGATCTTTTTCCAAGGCTACTGTTTCCAAGCAAAACAACCACGGGCCCAAAGAGACGGCTATGAAAATCGGAGACGCTTTCATTCCGAGAGGAAAGAGGTGCGGATGATACATAAAATCCCAATAGAAAGAGGTGCGGAGAAGAGAGGTGCGGAAGAAACTAAGTATCCCATGTATCTTTCAGACCCACAGAACAACAACAAACCGTAGAGTCTGAAGCACCAGATGGAGTCCCCGGGGCTGAGACAGTTCAGCAGACACACACCGTGGGTAGTGGATAAATCAACCGATGCTGGAAGGGGAAGAGGGTGCTGAGAGAATAAGCCGCTGGATGGGGGAGACAAAGCCTCTGGGGGTAATCAAGGACTAAACAGAAAAATGAGAGAGGATACCCATGAGAAAGACAATGGAAGAAAAATTAAGGCAGGAATCTGGTGCCTGGGCTGTGGCAGGTCACTGGACTACCGACAAGCGAGTGGCACAACAAAGGGGCATGGGAGGACAGCGGAGGGGAGGAGATGGAGAAGGGACGCGGGGCGCGACCGGTCGGACAAAGCGCCTAAGGCGGCGAAACAAAGGGCCGGGGGTAGAGAGTCGCGGGGGGCAGCGGGGAAAGACAAAGCGCCCGGGGCCGCGGACACCGGCGGGGCTAAGAGGCGACGACGGCCCCAAGGAACAAAGCTGTGCGGATCCCCGAGGCAGGGCCCGCGGGCGGCGGCGCGGCAGGCGCGCGGCAGGCACGGCGCCCGCGGGCCCCGCGCGCCCGGCCGCACTCTCGCCCGCACCCGCCGGCCTCGCCGCCGCCGCCCGCCCTCACGCGCCGGAGCCCGAGCCACGGAGGCGCAGAGCGGCAGCGCACGGCCACACGCCGCCACCGCGCTCGGCGCACGCGACGCCGCCCCCACAGCCCCCGGAGGCCAAGCGCGCCGCGGCTCCCGAACCCGCCGTGGGCTGCCAGCCGTCCGCAACTTTCCCGATTCCCAGCGCTCTGATTCCCCGAGACTTACCCTGTCACAACAGGCGCCATCTTCCACAAACTCTCGCCAAAACTCCAACCCTCGCGAGATTCCCCCCGACGCCTTCCCTGGTCCCTCTCCCCCGCCCCTTCCTTTTTTCCTCACTCCTCGATTCCACCCAGCCCCCGCGCTGCTTTTCCCCTCGCAGCCGCCGCGAAGAGCCAGACGCCTCGCGCCGCCCGCGGTGTAGGGGATCCTGCTCGCTGCCTTCCCTGGAAACCTACCCAAGCGATGGAGCATGCGCAGGCGGCTCCTCCGCGGGCGAGCCCACGGTGTGGTCCATGGGGAGCGCTCCGGTTATCCGGGTTTTGGGACGCGCCCTGAGGGACGTACGTGGAGACTGAGGAAAACCGGAGGGGATTACTACAGGGCCGCGGAATGGAGGGCTAGGAGGCGGGGCCGAGGGGACGGGAGGAGGGGTCCTGGGAAAATCTGCCGCGTTTCACAGGCCTAGATGAAACACCTCCTCAAATGGGTGTTTTCCAAGTGGCTTCCCGCTCACTCTGGGTTCCCAGCTCTTTTCATTCATTCAAAACGTTCACTGGGCGCCTCCTTTATGCTAATCTCGGCGTTAGGTGCAGGAGCTACGGAAGTGCCTGCGGTTTGGACAACTGATACACCAGGAATTATCTTCATTCCTTCGACCCTCATGCTAGTGAGGAGACCCTTCCAGAGCTCTGTGAACGGAAAACTTTCGCAGTTAATCATTGTCGCCTTAGCTTTCTTCTTGGGTGCGAGATGAGGTCAGGACAAGGCCTCTGGCAACGAGATCCCTACAGTCCCCCTCGCATACACGCGCCAGAGCGCCGAATAGTTTTCTCCAGAAGTGCAAACTGCGGTGGAATCGAGTGCCACATTCTCCCACCCCCAACTCGGTGCAGGCAGCCGCCTACTGCGTGAGCCTCCCTAGGACCGCAGCGCAGCCGCCAGCCCTGTGTGAGCCCGGGCGTATGTAGGGGCGGACTACTGCACAGGGAACCGGTCCTCCCGTGGCCTGTCACAGCCGAGGGCACTGCTAGCTGCCCGAAACGTACTTCAGGCGGCCTAAGCCCGGAAGCACCCAAGTAAACGTGGCCCGTCTGGGCATTTAATAGCAAGGTGCAGGGTCCGAGCCCCGCCCCCTCCTCTCTACCTGAAGCCCCCCTTTTCCCCCTCCCTTGCCCTTTCCTTTCCTAGAGATTCCCAGATTCAGCGCTGCCTCCCGCAGGGAACCCCAAAACCCGGACAACTGGAATTCGCCGCCCGAAACCTGCTGAAGGCGCTGCAGGATCGGCGCGGCACGCGCGAGTGGCACTGCGCATGTGCCCAATGCGGGCAGCTCAGTCTCACGCTACACCTCCTTCCCACCGCCTTCCACTACTCGGCTCAGACACAACACGGGCCGTGGGAAATTTTCTAAACCTCGCGAGAGCGCGCCCTCTGTTGCTTATGCTTTCGCCTCAAGTCTCGCGGAGCCCTGGCAGGACAGGTGTTTGTCTAGCGCAGCTTCGGGCGCTGTTCGTGCCGCGCGTGCCCAGGCGGCGGGCGGCAGGCGCGGGCGGGGTGGGAAGGGAGCGGCTCGCCGCGGAGGCGGGGCGGGTGGGCGCGTGGCTGGGAGCACTGGGCGGAGGGCGGCGGGGGAGGAGATCGTCGTCTCGCACACACGCACACGCCCGGTGACGCTCGGTGGAAGAAAGGGGGTGGGGGAAGCCTCTAAAAGAAGTGGAAGCCAAGACTTAAGTTTGGGAGCGTAAGAGGTCAGGCTCTAGGGCAGGAGAAGCCCCAGGCAGATCTCCTGGGGAGATTTCCTGTCGGCCTCCATGAGCCTGGTACTTTCCTAAAATGTGTTAGACGCTGTGCCCCCCGCCTCCGGGAGCTGACAGACAGCCCCCAGTGTCGGGTTTGAGTCATGCCTCTGAGTCACCTAGTCTGGCCACCGCTTCACTTGCTTTAAAACAAGTTTTGATTTCCTTAGCCACTCTCCTGTAGCAGTTGGTTTTCTTTCTGATCTACCCTCTGGCCTTGTGAGTTGAGTAGAAGAAAAAAAACATACTGCTCTGCACTCTCGCACTGTCGCCTTGTAAAGATTCTGCCTCCTGTTCAAGAACACGAATTTTAAATTTCTTTTCTCCAGCTTCTTCCCAGCTTTTTGAAGTAATCCCTTTTTTCAGTTTCTGTTCTTTTTTTTCCTCCCACAATATGACTTAAAATATTGCTTTTGCTTTCCTTTACCTTTCCATGTTTTTGTTGAAATGTCCTGTTTTAGGTATTGTTGCATCGGGTATTTTAGTGACTACTTTTTAAATGCATCCCTTCTTTTTGGATTTTTTGTCCAATGAGTTTCCGGTCACATTATTCTATCAGCCATGTTTCAGATTGTCCCTGATGTGGTTTCAATACCATGCTAGCCTAGCGTAGAAACTGATGTCTTGCTGATATCATAGACCCGCAAATGTAAAATTTAATTGAATTTTGATATTTGCAGGACAATGAGTCTTCTACTAGGAAGAAATCCAAGTTTTTGAGTTGTTTTCAAGGTTTTTAGGGGTGTGCATGTGTGTGTGTGTTTGCCTATTCCTTTGATTATATTTTTCATACAGAAAAAAATGTAAGAACATTGAATATAATATCTCAATGCAAGTCTGGTTTGGAACAAGATGGCTTAGGAGTAGGACAAGGTCCTTGGAGCCTTAATCCCAAGACGGTATTTCAGTCATGGTCTAGTTCTGGCCACTGATCTCATTTGGAACCATGGCCTTCTGAGAGTCCCAGGTCCTTGGAAAACCCTGGTAACCACAAGTGTAATTACAACTCTTCATTTTCACCCTAAAGATGCTTTGCCTGTAGCCTTTCCCCAGCTCAGTAAAAGGGCAACTCCATTCTTCCATTTACTTAAGCCAAGAACCTTGGAGTCATTTTTGCCTGCTTTCTCTCTCACACTCAGGATCCTATCAGAAAATCGTGCTGGCTCTACCTTCAAAATATACCACAATCCAAATATTTCACACCTCTTTGGCTACCCACCTAGTCTAACCCATCTCATTTCCCACCTGGTTTAAGGAAGTCCCCTAACCTGTCCTCCCTTCTTGCATCCTTGCCTTTCCTCAGTCTGTTCTCAGTGGAGCCTTCCGAGTAACCCTCTAGAACTCCCCAATGGTTTTCTCATTGCACTATGAGGACCTACACAGTTTGGCCTGCTGCCAACTCCCCACTACCACCACCACCTCTCTGCCCTCACCTCCTCCTCCTTTTCCCCTCACTCACTGAGCTCTGACCAGCTGCCTTCCTTGCTGTTCCTGGGACACACCAAGATACACTTTGCTCTTTCTACTACCTGGAATACTCTCAACTTCAGGCCTTTGCTCTTTCCACTACCTGGAATGCTCTTCCCTCAAGACATCTTCTGGCTCATTCCCTCACTCCTTTCAGGTCTTTGCTCAAATGTCACCTCCTCAGTGAGGCCTTCCCTGACCACACTTTGCAAGAGTGACTCCCATATTCTTTATCTCCTTTTCTGCTTAATTTTTCCCATGACACTTACCATAACTTATCGTACCATATATCATACTTGTGTACTGTGTTTACTATGGGCCTCCTCCCATGATAATATAATCTTAATGAGGGCAGGGACTTTTGTCTGTTTTGTTCATTATTCAAGCCTTAGCCACTAGAATGATGCCTGGTGCATTGTAAGTATGTGTAGGATGAGAGTGTCTTCCATTTAGGTGGCTCACGCCTGTAATCCTAGCTCTCTGGGAAGCCAAGGCGGGCGGATTGTTTGAGCTCAGGAGTTCGAAACCAGCCTGAGCAAGAGCAAGACCCCGTCTCTACTAAAATTAGAAAGAAATTAATTGGACAACTAAAAATATATAGAAAAAATTAGGCGGGCATGGTGGCGTATGCCTGTAGTCCCAGCTACTCAGGAGGCTGAGGCAGGAGGATCGCTTGAGCCCAGGAGTTTGAGGTTGCTGTGAGCTAGGCTGACGCCACGGCACTCTAGCCCAGGCAACACAGTGAGACTCTGTCTCAAAAAAAAAAAACAATATTGGGGTTAGACCACCAGTGAGAACTCCAATACTAGCCTGCCTGGGGAGAAGAAAAAAAAGCCTATAGAAAAACCACCTGTGTTGGCTTTCTGCAAAAAACAATCCTTCTGGGTTAGACCCCTACATGAGGCTACACTTACCTAGAGTTTCCTTTACTCTCCATTCTAGACCCTCAGGAAAGAAAACACTGTTAGCAGGACATAAAGAAACAAATATGTTCATGGGTTGCAAGTGGAAGTGAAAATGGATATAATCTTTTTGGAAGCCATTTTTGGCAAAATTTATCACTGAAGTTTATCCTACAAATATACTACATATGTGAAATTACCTATAATTTCCAGCATCATTGATGGTAAAAAATACTGGTAACAACCTAAATGTCAAGAGATGTCTTATTTTAAAAAATCATGATATATTCATAGAATGGAATAGTATGCATCTGTTAATAAGCAGAGGCTGCTTTTTATGTACTTACATGGAAGGATCAAAAAGTTTAAAAAACAGTGTAAAACAGTTATAGATAAATATATACTTATTTGTATTTGTCTAAAATGGCTCTGGAAGGACACACTGGATACTGTAATGGTGATGCCTCCCTGTAAAAGACTGAACATTGGAGGACATAGGTGAAGAGGGGGGCTTTTCTCACAGTATGCTATCTTGGATCCTTTGAATTTTGTACCACGTGCATGTATTGCCTACTCAATGTAAAACATAAAAAATGTAGAGGGGGGAAGAAAAGTAATAAATGTGCAAGAAGACAAAAAAATTGACCGAATAAAATTCTTTCTTCCACTTTAGTAGAATTAGTTTCTCCTAAAAGTTATGTACATGATCTACGATCTCAATAGAATTAAAACAACAGAACTAACACATGGTCTATTCAAACAGCACGTTTAGAGTACCTACCACTGCAGTTCAGGCATTATCTTGGGTGTTTTACAAAGATGGATAATGCAAAGAACACAACTTCATGGGTCTCCCTGGCTAACAGAGTCCACAGAGCAGTTGCAGTGTAATTCCGTGCTAGGATAGAGACAGGAGTTTAACTGCGTGGGGGTACAATGGAAGAAATGCCTGACTCTTGCCTGATGGACCCAGGAAGACTTTGCAGAGATGTCTTTTGAGCTGACTCTTCCTGCGGTGGGAGTTCAAAAGAAACTAAGAGGAGGAGGAAGCATGACAAGCACAGGAAACAGCATGCTTAGGGTGCAAGGTGTGAAAGAGCATCTAGTATTCAGGGGAACTCCAGATGGGGGGTTGGTGCAAGGTGATAAGAAGGATCTGGTAGAACCAGGGTCTTCAAAAGTTAGTGGGCATCAAAATCACCTGGGTCCCACTCCCTAAGATGCGAAATGAGTAAATCTGGGCTGAAGGCAAGGAACAGGCATTTAAAGCAGGCTGGGCAGAGATTCTGATGCAAACTGCCCATGAACCAAGCTTGGAGAATCTTTATTATAAAATTGAATATTACCTGTCTCTGGGAGTTTCTCATCAAAGAGAGTAATAGCAAGTAGTTTCTTTTTTTTTAAAAATCAATAAATAAAATATTTAAGTAGTAAAAGGGATGAATTCGGGAGTCCCGTAGTGTGTATCCAATGGGCATGTGAAGCAGCTAGTGACTCGTGAGGAGGTCATTACAGTTTGCTATGGTGGTTTAAACACAGTGACACATTTCAACATTATTAGCTGTGTGATCTTAGACAATTATTTAACCTGTCAGTGCCTGAATTTCTTTACATGTAAAATAGAAATAATAGCTCCTAATTCATAGGGTTGTCATGAGAATTCGAAGTGTTACCATGTTTAAAGTACGTAGAACAATGCTATAACATAATTATTATAGTATTGTTAGTTTTTATCATTATTATTCAACAAATCCATAACTTGCATTCACCTCATCAAAATTCTTGCAAAGTATGTCAAAATATCCTTAACACTTCAAAAATCAAAGTTAAAATGGCCAAATATAGTGATGACTTTGTCTAGATTGATGTTAATTCATTTCTTTATCATATCCCACTCAGAAATGACAATATCATTATTTATTGTTATTTAATTTCCAAGAGGTTCACATGTCCAAAAAGTTGGGGAAACTTGCAGTAGGTGGCTGATGAACATACAAAGCAGAGTTTCATGTGATCAGATCGTACAGGGGCAAACCTTAACTGGTAACGCCCATTAGAAATTAGGAACCAATTACTCCACAGATGTTTCTCAGCTTATGGTTTTTTATTCATTTTTATGCCTCCTATGTATTCTTAACATTATCCCTATCATTTTCTACTATGTGTTAATCACAGTTAGTAAAATGTACAGGAGACTGAAAGAGTGCCAAGAAGGATTTCATCAGACTATGCAATTCTATAAGGAAAATAAGCTCTAACCTCAAGATTAAAAGAAATAAAGAGAACATCGAAAATGAATCACAGAGTAAGCTTCAGGAGAACTTAAGAAACAAAAATAAATACTCATGCTTTTCTTTCCAATTGTGTTTAATTTTTCACAGGATTCTCTGGCCCTGGTAATTTGATTTTTTTGCAGGCCTGGGTTATTTTGCTTGCTAACATGTGCAGCAGTTCAAGAAGGTAAGGCAAGAAAATGAACGGGCCATTTCCTCTAGTGATGTGGAACGTAAATGGAATCGAATGCACATTTGGTGGGAAGAATGTGTACAAATCTAATGATTTGTCAGAAATTTTGTAGCTAATGTAATTGGAAGAAAATGTTTCCATGTGTGATTGATATATTTTGTTCTTTTTATAACATGAACAAGATAAAGCCTGTTAACACTTTCTATACAAGAAATAACAACACCGTATCAATCATAAAATTCCGGTTATCTGTTTATAAGGGAGTATACTTAAATTTTGATTTCCTAAACTCTGCCCTTTGTCATGTAGCATATATTGCATTGAGTTTTGGTTCTGTCTTAAGCCAATGTTAGACATTCATAGTTTAAAAAAACAGCTGAGGTGTGAATAAAAGAGCATTGAACTAGCTCCACCGTGGAGGCCTAAGGCCTCCACCACTGACCAGCTGGCCAACTTTGAGCAGCTTCATTTTTCTTCACCTGCAGATGGGGACTATGAAACCTATCGCGTAGGGTCATTTTGAGATTGATTGAGATATTCCATGAAATAACTGGGTATACAGTAGGCACTCAGTAAATGTTACTTCCCTTAGGAAATTCTCCTACCCATACTCATGTTCAATTTTCTTATCAGATGGACTAATACCACCTGCTTTAGAGATTTAGTGCATGGATCAAATTAGATAATTATGTGGATAATTAAATTGAAAGAATTATCTTAAAGTCATGGTATTTAATATCAATTGGTCTATTTATTTTTAAAAGGTTGACTGTGGTTATATAGCAAATCAATAGAGCAAAAAAAGATCCCTGCATTCTCTCCTTTGGCTTGTGCTACTCTTAACCTTGTACACAGATGGCCTTTATCACCTTTTCAAAGAAAGCCTACCAGAAAGGTTTCACTCTTTGCATCTGTATTGTTTTGTGTCATAGATAGTGTAATGATAAGCATCAACTTGTAGATATGACCTTTGTGGCTAGCACCCTTGTCCAAAATAGACTAAGGAATAAGAAGATCAATTTTTGGATCCTGTCTTCTCAAGCACTGACAAATAGTGGGATATCAAACAATTCCTATCTTGTGAAATATCTAACTCTGTCAAAGATAGCCAACTAATTGAAAATCCTCTTGAACATTATAATCAAGTGGTACATTGTTTCATTTAATGATTGCTGTTGCCATTATATCAATATTTTTATTTTAATTCATTTTAAAAATTTTAATTGTCATTATGTCAACATGTTGGAATTTTTAGAAATCTTGTGGAACTACTGCAAGAAAATAGTCTCTAGGATAATTTCTGATTAAACTATTAATAAATATTGAGTACAGACTTCGTTTACTGCAATGAAAAGTTTCATCTCGATCCAATAATGTCATATTTTATTTGTAAAACGCATTTGAGAAACTCTCTCTTTAAAGGAATCCTTAAAAGGCTGGTCCGATGGTACTGGGTTATCAGAACTTATTAGCACTAGCGTCACTGAAGTTGTTATACAACCCTCCACTGTTAAATTTGACTGGCTTACAAAAATAAAAATAAAAAAATAAAGGAATCTTTAAAGCCTCCATGTTAGGTATTATAACTGGTATTGTCCTGTATGTAGTTTTTGCTACTTAAATGATTATTTAACTAAATTCTGTCGTGATTAGCATCCTGTGGAGGTAAAATACACTAAAGGTATTATTAATATTCCACTAATAGAAAAAACATTTCTCAAGATCTTAACTACAAATCGCCTTCCATCTTAGTACTTTGGAAAAATTTGGAAATTTATGCATGCCTTTTTTTCTTCCAGCTTTCCAGACACATGGCCTACATTCTACCCTCAGAATTAATCTTGACTTCAGTGGGTTATAAACTATCGAGTGGGAGAAACATTTGGCTCCTACTTTTCTCACATCTAAAGTTCTCCAGAAATGTTCTTATGATTTTCATCAAGCATGTTTACCTACCTAGCATCATATTTTCCTTCACCAGAAGACACAAAGTATTTTATTTTTAACTAGCACAGCTATATCTGTATTTGCATGGTACTTTCCAAGTTTCTGAAATAAGCAACAAATCATAGAATCTAGGCCCCCAAAAAAGGACTTAAGAACTGAAAGATAACTTCTGAAAAACAAATTACATATATATTTAGTTTTATGCAATAGAGGGTTTTCAAAAGGTGGTATGCCAATCTATCATGAAACAGCTTTTTAGTTAAAGGGTTGTTGTGATATATAATTTGCAAAGTGACAGTGAGTATGATTGAGTCTACATTGGCCCAAGCCCTCTCCCGGACATCAATCATCTCAGTTGATCATCAGGACAATGCCGAGGGTAGGTAATTTTATTTCTGTTCTTATATTAATACATGAGCCTCAGAGGATATGACTTGCATATGTTATACTCCTAGAAGTGAGATTTATGATTGTCATTGAGTTCTTTTTTTTTTGGCTATAGAAACTTAAATTATTTTTATTATCATAAACTAGTAGAGGATATTGTGTGTCAAGTACTCAGAGTATCAGATTATAATTTTAATACGTTATTAAAAATTTTTTAAAGTTATAAAAGTATAAATAATAAGGAATGCAAAAAGATTTATTTTTAAATAGCTGATATATTTAATTTTTTTAAAAATTATATGAACAAGTAACAATGAGTTGCTAAGGACGGGTAGCCAAGACAAGGGGAAGACCTAATACCCATTTGGATTTTCTGCCACATCTATTATTTTAAAAAATAATTCACCAAAGAAAAGAAAACTACAGACCAATACCTCTTATACATAGACACAAAAATCCTCCACAGAATACTAGCAAAGATCCGAACAACTAGGCATAGAAGGGAACTTGCTCAACCTGATAAAGGGCATCTATAGGAAACCCACAGCTAGTGTCATAGGAAGAAGACATCACTTCTACTCAACAGGCAAGAAAATGAAATAAAAGGCATGAGATTAGAAGGAAAGAAGTTAAATTATCTCTTCAGATGGCATGGTCTTGTAAACAGAAAATTCTAAGGACTCCACTAAAAAACATTACCCGCTGGGCACGGTGGCTCATGCCTGTAATCCTAGCACTCTGGGAGGCCAAGGCGGGTGGATCGCTCAAGGTCAGGAGTTTGAGAGCAACCTGAGCAAGAACGAGACCCTGTCTCTACTAAAAAAATATATAGAAAGAAATTATCTGGACAACCAGAAAAATATATATAGGAAAAATTAGCCAGGCATGGTGGCGCATGCCTGTAGTCCCAGCTACTCAGGAGGCTGAGGCAGTAGGATCGCTTGAGCCCAGGCGTTTGAGGTTGCTGTAAGCTAGGCTGATGCCACGGCACTCACTCTAGCCCGGGCAACAGAGTAAGACTCTGTTTTTAAAAAAAA
>NW_012154951.1:5290231-5291847 GCF_000956105.1 Propithecus coquereli | reverse complement strand
TATATATATGTATACATATACTGTTACTAAGATGGCAAACACTTCCCACATTGATCCACAGATTCAAGGCAATCACTATCAAAATCCCAACTGGCCACTTTACAGAAATGTATCTGGAAATTCAAGGAACGGAGAATTGTCAATCTTGAAAAAGAACAAAGTTGAAGGACTGACACTTCCCTATTTCAAACTTACTGTAAAGCTACAGTACTCAAGACTGGTACTGACATAAGGATAAACCTATAGATCAACTGAATAGAACTGAGGGTCCAGAAATAAGCTCTCATATTTGTGGTCATTTGATTTTTGACAAAAGTGCCAAAAGAATCAATGGGAAAGAATAGTCTTTTCAACAAATGGTGCTGAGACAACTGGATATTCATATGCAAAAGAATGAAGTTGGGCTCATAATTCATACATATAAAAAATTACTTTAAAATGGATCATAGACCTAAATGTAAAAACCAAAACTATAAAACTCATAGATGAAAGTATGGGGTAAGGCTTCATGATCTTGGATTAGCAATGGTTTCTTAAAGCACAAGCAACAAAATAAAAAAATAGATAAATTAGACTTCATGGATTTTAAAACTTTTGTGCTTCAAAGGATGTTATCAAAAACGTGAAAAAGGCAACCCACAGAATGGGAGAAAATATTTGCAAATCATATGTCTGATAAGAGTCTAGTATTCAGAATACTTAAAGAATTCTTGAAACTGAATAGGAAAGACAAATAACTCGATTTAAAAATGGACAAACTATCTGAATAGACATTTCTCCAAAGATGTGAAAATGACCATTAAGCATATGAAAAAATATTCAACATCACTAGTCATCAGGGAAAAGCAATTCAAAACCACAATGAGATACCAGTTCACACCTACTGGGATGGAAATAAACAAAAAAACAAATAATCACAAGTGTTGTCAAGGATGTGAAAATTGAAACCCTCATTGCTGGTGGGCATGTAAAATGACACAGACATTTTATTTTTATTTTATCTTATTTTATTATTTTTTTTAGAGACAGAGTCTTGCTCTATTACCCAGACTAGACTGCAATGACCCAATCATAGCTCAGTGTAACCTTGAATTCCTGGGCTCCAGTGATCCTTCTGCCTGAATAGCTGGGATTACAGGCACATGCTACCATTGTCGGCTAGCTTTTTTTTATTTTTCATAGAAATGGGGCCTTGCTATGTTACCCATCCTGGTCTTGAACTCCTGGCCTCAAGTGATCATCCTGCGGTGAACTTCTGGCCTCCCAAAGTGCTAGGATTACAGGTGTAAGCCACCAACTCCAGTCTGACAGTCCCTCAAAAGGTTAACAATAGAGTTGCTACATGACCCAATTCCACTCTTAGGTATACACCCGAGAGAAGTGAAAACATATGTCCATACAAAAACATGAATGTTCATGGCAGCATTATTCATAATAGCCAAAAAGGAGAAACAATGCAAATGCCCATCAATTGATGAATGGATAAACAAAATATAGTATATGTATAAAAGGAAATATTATTAGGCTATAGAAAGAAATGAAATACTGATACACACTACGACATGGATAAACCTTGAAAACATGCTCTTAAAAACATGCTAAATAGGCCGGGTGCG
>NW_012154951.1:5288173-5289886 GCF_000956105.1 Propithecus coquereli | reverse complement strand
TTTTTTTTGAGACAGTCTCACTCTGTCTCCCAGGCTAGAGTGCAGTGGCATCATCATAGCTCACTGCAACCTCAAACTCCTAGAAGCAACTCTCCTGCCTCAGCCTCCCAAGTAGCTGGGACTACAGACATGCTCCACCACATCCAGCTAATTTTTTTCCTGTTTTTTGTAGAGATGGGGTCTTGCTGTAGCTTAGGCTGTTCTTGAACTCCTGGCCTCAAGCAATCCTCCTGCCTTGGCCTCCCAGAGTGCTAGGATTACAGGTGTAAACCACCGCACCTGGCCCATTTTCTGGACATTTCATATAAATAGAATCATACTGTACAGGGGTGATTAACTGTTAAAGGGTACAAGACTTCATTTAGAGTGCTAAAAACATTCTAAAATTAATCGTGGTGATGGCCGCACAACTCTGTGAATGCACTGTACACCACTGAATGTGCACTTTAAATGGTCCATGAAGTGTATCCCAATAAAGCTAGGAAGCAAAGAGAAAAGAGAGAAGAAAAAAATTAATTTAACTTTAGCCAATTAGATACTTTAAAAACCAAATCAATGTGATCATGAACTTTATCTTATTGATAGTAAGCCATATGCTCATGCATATGTTTGAATGGAGGCAACTAAATAATAAAATAAACTATAGAAAATTCGGGGATAGCAGTTTGTTAGTTAATTTGCCCTCTAACTTTGTAGTAAGTTTGAGATTGTAGATATATATATATATTTTTTGTTTTGTTTCGTTTTTTTGAGACAGGGTCTCACTCTGTTGCCTGGGCTAGAGTGCAATGGCATCATAACAGCTCACAGTAACCTACAACTCCTGGGCTCAAGCGATCCTCCTGCCTCAGCCTCCCTAGTAGCTGGGACTACAGGCATGCGCCACCATGCCCAGCTAATTTCTCTATTTTTTGTAGAGATGAGGGTCTTGCTCTTGCTAAGGCTAGTCTCAAACTCCTGGCCTCAAGCGATCTTCCTTCCTCGGCCTCCCAGAGTTCTAGGATTACAGATATGAGCCACTGCGCCCGGCTGAAATTGTATTTCTGACAAAGATAAGATTCCTTAGCCTTTCAGAAGTAGCCTAATTTTATTTTAAGATAAGAGTAATAGGTATAATTATTGAGCACCAACTAATTCTATTTTATTTAAGATAAGAGTAATAGGTATAACTATTGAGCACCAACTAATTCCAAGAGACTTCAACAGACACGATCTCACTTGTTCCTCCCACACCTCTGAATAGGACATCTATTCCCCTTTCTACAGCTGAGCAAGCTATGGCCCAGAAAAACTAAGAAATGTTCCCTGGCTTGTACTCACAGCTATAGATACAGCGAGAATGCGAGTGCTGTGGAGTCTTCTGACCTTTCTCTGCAACCTGCCCTAAGCTAGGCCTGCCGGATCACTTTCTCCCTCATTACCACTGTGAATTTGAACCCAAAGGCTATGGGGCACTTGAAGGGTAATTGCTTCATAAGTATGCTATTGTTACCATGAGGACCTAAGAACTGGGACATCACTTCTAGGCCATTCCAGAGAGTTGGTGGTGCTGGGGATTGGGGAGAGGGGAAGCAACGGAGTTGGGAATGGAAATTCCTTGTTTTCTTCTTTTTTACATTTTTTTAAAAATTTTCTTTTTTAAAATTTGTTTTCTTCTGAGGCTAGTCAAGTGAAGCAGCGGGAGTTGAGAAGTCTTTTTCCTTTTTTTTTTAA
>NW_012154951.1:5283365-5286104 GCF_000956105.1 Propithecus coquereli | reverse complement strand
AGAAAATAAAGAGGAGTGATCAATGCTAGAGAGAGAGGGAAGCAGACTTTATTCAAGTCAACTGCCCTCGGAATAGTAAATTTCTTTTACTTAATAGTAAATTCCACTTACTTAAGATGTCCAAGGTACTTTGTCTGCATTTCTTTAAGGAAGGTTTTCAAACAATACAGGGAAAGAACACCATTTACAATTTTAAAGTTCACTCTTTAGACTCTAGCACTATGTAGATACCAAGGTCTTTCAGAAGTATAGACTTGGCTATTTCTTCCTTTCTTCGGTTAAAATCTAGATGGGAAAAGGCCTGTGATGAGCATTCAAATTCTGAGTGCCAGTTATAAAAGGGCAAAGCCTCCTAGGAACTATTAACATTTATAATCCAAGTCTCCCCACCCCGCACCACATATATGATACATATGCCCAGCTCTGCAAATTGGATGTTTTTCTCCATATTTTAAAGGGGGAAAGAGGTGAGGCTCCCACGGTTCAAGTGATTTGAGCAAGGACACCCTGGTCTGAAGTGGACAAACCAGATTTGAAACCATCTTTCTGCTTCAAGCCAGGAACCTTTTTATTTCTATCAGTTAGCCTGCAATTTCACTCCACTTCCACTTCTCCAAAAGCCTTGCTTCTTCATGAAGAGGTTTGCATTTAAAAAAAGAAAATTATTGTGGAGAAAGTTGGGTATGTTGAGGAGGTTTGGCATACGTGTTTCAGCATCCTTAAAAATCACATATAATAACTTTCCACTTCATTTTGCCTGTTAGTTCATATATTATTATCAGCGCTAATATTCAGGGATAATTATCTATTTGGAATAGCAGTGATTACCAAATTACTTTAAAAGCAGTCTTAACTATCTTTTCTGAGGAGCTGCTTCTTGTTGGCCAGGATAATGCAATTCCTGTTTGTGTATTATAAACTTAGTACAAGTTATTATATATTATGCAGAATATCCTTTTTCTTTGTACCTCCCAATGAAACGATGCATTTTCAGGATGATTAAAAGCAAAACAGCCTAAAATGCTATATTAGTTCACAAAAATTTCTCGGAATGGCATGTGAAAACTGAAACTGAAAGATTACAGAGGTGGTAAAATCTACTCACATTCTGCTTATGGGCAGAAGAGTATTAGATACCATCGGTGTCCACAGAACTACACTCTGTGTTAATAAGGATAATAAAAATAAACTTGAAAATTGGGGTGAATTCTCTAGATAAGGATGTTCTCCTAAACAAGTTTGAAAGAGTTGACGAATTAGTAAACCATTAAAATTAACTGAGGTATAAAATGAGAAATACATGAGATATTATCATATTAAAATTTTCTAAGGAGTTAAGATCACTTGAAAATGTGACAGGCTGGCTGTCCCTCCCCTGCCCTGACCCCGATTCTTTTATTTTTTGAGGTATAAAGTATTGCATTGCTACACTCTTTTTTTAGACTTCTTTTCTTTCCTTTTTTTGGAGTGGGAAAGAAACACAATGTTCGCATAGGAAAGCATACATATTCTGAGGTACTTACATAGCTTTCTTTGACTTAACCTTTTCTCTTTGAAGCCTAGATTTTAAATGCCTCTAAAATGGTTAATTTTCGTTCCATAATACTTAAATTTATTTTACAGATTTTCTTTTTCTCAAAAGCACTTTTTCAGAATACTACTTTGTATGTCAATAACTCCTCTGGTCTTCCTGCCTCTAAAATTTGGATTTTTCTTACTTGACATAATTTTTGGCATTGGCCATTGTCCTTTCCATGTCATCCTCCCGCCCTGAATCAGTCTCCACTGTTAATAATACCAAACTCATGTGCTAAGAACAGGCTTGTCAAGCATACTGCTTTTAACTTGAGTTTACAAGCCAAAACGTTTTCTCAAATTATTTTTATAATGAACAAATATTAGTTATTAAGAAGATCCTTTTAATACTTCTTCCTCTTCATTCATCGTAAAGAGTTTGATTCTTTTGGAGGCACACAACTAATGTGGCATTTAGCTTTGCCCATCTTGTACAAATGCCCTGTAGGGTATGCAAAACTGCAGCCCACAATCCCCTTTTCAAAAACCACACTGATTATTTGTGCTTATGCTAGTTCCAAATATTACAATAGTTTCTGGACTTTTGCCACATTCCTTTCTAGATGGTCATTTGGGAGACTTTGTTTATAATGTGTGTTTTGAATGAAATTTTAACATTCCAAGACCACAGGATGTAAGACTCAATTGTGAGTTAAACTTAATTTTGCATTTTTTCAAAGAAGTCCTACTTAGATTACAACAATAGCAAACATTGAACAGAAAATGAGAGAAGGTATGTTTTCTCCAAGGATTAGTGTTTGAAGGAATACGAGAGAGAGCATGTTATTTTCAAGGATTAGAGAATGTTTTCAAAATGGCCTATAGCTGTGGGTCCCCAGCCCCGGTCTTCGGGGCTGGTACCCGTTAGGGACCTAATGTTAGGCACCGGGCTGCAGAGTTCCACTGTCCCTGCCCCCTCCCAGTGTCCCCCACTGCCATAGAGAAATTGTCTTCCATGAAACTCTTCCCTGGTGCCAGAAAGGTTGGGGACTGCTGGCCTATAGAATTCTGTAGCGGCTCAGGTGAATTAAAACATTAAGCTGTTTTATGGAAATCAGAAGAAACTAATTCTTAAGTGATTGTACTAATTGTAATTTTAAAATCAGAGACAAAACCCTGAATTTTAAAATAGCATCTCTTTCTCAAAAAACATTATAATAGCAA
>NW_012154951.1:5281495-5283315 GCF_000956105.1 Propithecus coquereli | reverse complement strand
GGGGGGGGGGGGTCTCACTATGTTGCCTAGGCAACATAGTGAATTCCTGGCCTTGAATTCCTGGCCTCAAGCACTCCTGGCCTCCTCCCCTTCAGCCTCCCAAAGTGCTGGGATTACAGGCGTGAGCCACTGTGCCTTGCCAGAAATTCCTTGTTTTTGAATGTGGAAGAAGGCGTGAAGAAATCTAAAAGAATACCTCAAAGCTTTCTTCTATTTCTAAAGTTCTGTCAGTTTAAGGCTCCACTTTAACGGAGCTAAAGATATTCCGGAATTCAGACAACTTTGTCTTCTTCTCCTGACTTCGTATTTTCCCAGGCCCCATGACTGAGGTGTCTTCATTAGGGTTCCAAGGCCTACATTTCCACAATCCCATCAGGAAGTGTGTTTTCGAGCTCTGCCCCTCCACGTACACACACCCTCTCGCTGTACTCTTCTGGCAGTATGTATGCCGTCAAAATCAGCCTTGCAAATTTAGTCCTTTTATACTAATTAAAAAAAAAAATTATCCTTAGGTCTTATATGTCATTTCAACCTATACCATATCTACTTCCAATCCTTCGCCAAAATTGCCTCTAAAACTGTGACAAATCACAAAAACTGCTTTACTTTTAAAATTTCCATTATTTTAAGAATGAGCCATACATGCACATGGAACAAAATTTAAAATTTATAGAATTACAGGGTTTGCCAGATTTAACAAATAAAAGTAAAGGACACTCAATTACATTTGAATTTCATAGAAACAACAAATACATTTTTAGCATAAATTTGTTCCATTTGTCCCATGCAGTATTTGGGACATACTTATACTAAAAATTAATTTGTTGTTTATCTGAAATTACAATTTAAGTGGACATGCTATAGTTTGTCTGGTAACCCTAAATGCATATAGAAGTAAGGCTCTGGCAATGGTTTCCCAGGGACCCCCTTGCCTTCTCAAAAGAAAATCCTATTACCAGTTTCTTCAGTGTCATTCCAGGAATATTCTGTAAACAACTTTCTTTTACAGCAATCAAAGTTAGTATCCCCAACACAAAATAGAATCTGAAAAAAGGATCTAAACCAAATATAGCAATATCTATGTTTTTAATTTGGCCTCATAACATTTATTAAAGGAACTTTAGAAGCCACATGATGCAGGAGGATGGGTCAGATCTTAGTTCATATCCACTGGGAATCCTTGGGTATGTTCCTTAGCTTCGGGGATCATTTGCCAAAGGAGGATAATAATACTCACCTCATCTGTTTATAGTGAATAATAAGTAACACATGTCACATGCATTGCAACATGCCTGGCACAATGTAGCTGTTGGATCAACAGTCCCCTCCCTGTTTGGATGTTTTAGGGTATTCATCTGTAACTTTCTTAAGAACTTAACCATGAAGGACCCTCTCTAGAACTACAGGCCAGATAAACTTGAGTCTGTCTCAATGTAACCTCCTAAATTTGCCATCAAGTAGTTGTGTTGTTTCTCTAAATCCTCTGCTCCATCTAATATTTATATGATTCAGGGCCCCGATGGCTTCATTCATCCTGTCCCACTTTCATCTAATTGAATCTTCCTCCGTCTTCCATTGGATCAAAAAGAAATATTTGCTGAACATCCATTATGAGCTAGGCCCTGTTTTAGGCCCTGGAGAGACAGGACTGAACAAGAGAGGCCAAGTTGCTGCCCTCGGGGGGCAAGTATCCAAGTATGGAGAAACAGATAATAAAAGGGTAAACAAGGCCGGGCGCAGTGGCTCACGCCTGTAATCCTAGCACTCTGGGAGGCCGAGGCAGGCGGATTGTTTGAGCTCAGGAGTTTGAGACCAGCCTG
>NW_012154951.1:5269456-5277978 GCF_000956105.1 Propithecus coquereli | reverse complement strand
ACACACACACACACACACACACACACACACGCCAGTGATTTATATGACATAACCTTTCTGGAATTCTATAAACACAGGATATGCAACACGGGTTAACCACTTGTCTAGGAAAGAAAATAAGCAGAGAGTTGCCCACAGAACACATCTTGCATTTGGTCTTCTATGTATGCCAAGAAAGTGATCACTTTGAGTCTCTGACTGAGTAGTAACAGGACCCTTGAAAGCGGGATTGCTATTTTAAATGAATGCTGCTTGTTAACAGAATGCAGAATGAATTATGACCTCTGAATGAAGCTCTTTTATTGTTGACCTTGATCTTCAGAGAGGGTGTGGTAGGTAACTGACTGCAAATCTGAAGCTTATGTTAGGTACAAAGGAAAGCATTCTGCTCAGACAAAAATAGAATATAAACATTAATGGGACTGGTTAGAACAAAATTATTTGTTATTCATTCAAGTAAAGAACAAGATATTTAATAGTTCGTATATGCCAACCTCCTTAAAACTTTTGTGAGATAGAGTGGAGAATAAATGAATAAATAAATGTCCTAAGTATTGTCTTCCTTTGCTAAAACATTTGACTGGTAGCGAGCCTGATTAATATTGCCCTAACAGGCACACCATCCACAGCTTTTTGCTAGGCAGATACATTCAACAGCAAAGTTTTAAGCTGCTAATGCAAGCTTTTCTAGCATTAGGTAGCTGTTAATGCTACCTAAAGAAAAAGCATTGTGAGAGGCAGAGTAGGTAGGGATGTGACTAACAGCCTTGTGTTTCTGTGATTATAGTGGGAGATCACTGGGCTGAATCTTAGCAACTTTTCTGTTCTACAGAAGGAATGACATCAGGAAGCTTGGCTACTACTGGCGATTATAGAAACTGCCAATTCAAGGTATCATATAGCTCCTCTACACTCCACTTAAGACGGGTCCAAAGGAAAGACATTCAGAGGAGGTAGAGAGGTGCTTTCTCTCAAGAGTATTCATCTTTATGGATTCATTTGGGCTCATTAATTCAGGTGCTCTTATAACATTTCTAAATGGGAAGAATCTGTTTTCTCAATTACTGATATCAAATGAGCATGGCAGGAGTGAAGCGATTTACTGCGGTTATTCAATTATATCATTCCTCTAATTTCACCCCGGGGGTTAACTACATCATCGAAATCTGAGTGTGGATCTAGCAGAGAAGCTCAGCTTGCAGAAGCAGGAAATCCCTAGAAGCCTTTTTCTTTCCCTTGGAACATCCTTGAATCATGTGATTATTGGACCAGCCCACACCACGCTGCTGAAGATCCACAACTATCGCCCCTCCTCCAAGTGCTAAATCGGCCTTGAACTTGATTGATTCTTTGACATAGCAAGGCCTCTGGGGGAGGAGGTGATTTCCAGCAAACTTGCTTTTTTTCACAGGACCAGTTCTGAGAACTGGGTGTAGTCAGGTAAATTGTGCCTTTGGAATCCCTGCACATTCTTTCCCCTCCTCTATTGCTGTCACTATTTTCCTCCGACTTCCATCTCTTCAGTGTCTGGTGCCAACTGTACTGCATTAGCACCCAACGCTCTGCTTCCGAAAAAGACTGCTAGGAACCAAATAAAGCAATTCACATCGTGAATGGGAGAGAAGCACCTCTCTTCCTCACACATGTGTGCCTGTGCGCGCGCGCACACACACACACACACACACACACACACACACACATGCAACTTTCTTCCTGGATTGCAGCCGTACTCGTCATTTCACCCAACAAAGTCGTTCTCATGGAGGAAATGTAAGCCTAATGGAAAGGAGAAAAATGTCTATAATTTCCCTGATGAAATGTTTTTTTTTTTTTTTTTTGAGACAGGATCTTGCTCCGTTGCCCAGGCTAGAGTGCAGTGGCATCATCTTGGCTCACCACAACCTCAAACTCCTGGACTCCAGCAATCCTTCTGCCACCACACCCAGCTAATTTTTCTATTTTTTGTAGAGATGGGGTCTTGCTGTTGTTCAGGCTGGTCTCCAGCTCCTGGCCTCAAGCGATCCTCCCACCTTGGCCTCCCAAAGTGCTAAAATTACAGGCATGAGTCACTGGCCTAAATGTTTTCGATTATTTACAGCTCTTCATCCCAAAGCCCAAAGCTAGTCAGTCCAGAGGAGATGTCCAGAAGGGATCATTTTTAGGAAAGGCACAGCCTGGTGAACAGAGCACTACCTACCCATGAGCTTGGTGGTTCATCCTTGATTCCTGGACCCTATCTGATCCCATGACAAATCCTGTTGGTTCCGTCATTAAACTATGCCCCACATCTAATAAATTTTACCATCTTCCCTACTACGTCCTAGTCCAGAGCACCATCAGGTCTCTCTGGGTACCTGTATTAACTTCCCACCTTCTCCCCACTTCCGTTCCACCCCCATCCCCTACAATCCATTTTCTACAGGACATCTGGACTGATCCTTAACAATGTAAATCAGATCATACTACTACATTTAAAACTTCTCATATGCATGTCTATTTTTTTTTTATTCTTCAAGCATTTTGCCATCACCGTTAGCATTGAAAAACTTTAAACAAAAAAACTGTGTGCTTTCTTACAAGAGACAAAAAAGCTGGAAGCTGGGGATGCCTCCTTCCAGATGTAAGAGGTAAGGTGAGTGGTAACACCTAGTAATGTTCTCACCACAGGTTAAAAAAAGTTACTATGTGAGGTGATAGATATGTTAACTAACTTGATTGTGGTAATCATTTCACAATGTATATGTATATCAAATCATCACGTTGTACACTTTAAATTTATATAATTTTTTGTCAATTATAGTTCGATAAAGCTGGAAAAAATAAAACAAAAACATATGCAAAACCTTAAAAAACAAAACAAAGCAAATGTCATTCATTGCTGAATGCAGGAATACTTCTTGCCTTGTCATCCATTTCCTCTACTTAGAAGGATCTTCCCCAGCTTTTCTTCTTGGTGAATATTTTATTCAGTTCATACAATTCCCCAGTATAGATATCCCACACCACAGTTTAAAGTCTTAATTTTCTCCCCTCACTCTGAAGCTTGTACAATTGTTAAGACTGTTCTTGGATTCTAAATGGTAACTTTGTAATATCCTTCAGTAGCTTCCCAACTTTTGAAGTTTTCTATATGCCACGAAAATTAATGTTTCTAATTCCATTTGATGTAAAAAAGATTATACTGAACAATGTCCTGTTGAATAGGAAAGGCAAGTAGACCTCAATGGGTGGACGGTAACCCAAGGCCAAGAAGAGAATCTGAATATGCTAGTCATTCCAACAGGTAGCTTCTCCACCCTTATTGCTTCCTTTTCTAGACTCTGGATTGTTCCAGAAAGATTAAGACTCATTTTCTCTACTTTTTTTTTCCCATGCACATTTATTTTGTCTCCCTGCAACATTTCTCAACCAGGTATTATAAAAATATAGGTAATAAATAAGAGAGCAAAGCCTTGTAAGTGAATAGCTGTTTGCACAGGGCAAATAAGCACTGTTCAAGGAGAATACTTTGTATGTTTTTAAAATGAGGAATTATTTACTTTAGTATGTCTACTTCCTTGGAGGAAGTCCAACTGGTTTAAGACAAAAAATAAAGGCTATTAATCTTTCCGTATTTCACTTACAATTCTATTCTGGAAGGAGGAGACCCATTAATAAATAGAAACATTTATAAGTACTATAATATCTAAATAAAAGTACACTAAGTCATCTACTTTTGAGGAAATATTTAGGGCATAATTTCCAGCTAACTGGAGAGAACCTAACAGAACTCAAGTGCTTGAAAGAAGACACATTATCACTGAAGCTAAACTTGATTTCTTTTGTCACAGAAGTGGACAGCTGCTTGCACCTGCCTTAACTTTTTTTTGTTTTTCAGGCTAAAGTTATCTATTCCAGGATCCTGTGTCATGTGGTATAAAGCTTTGGTTTCAAACAGGCACTAATACAGAAGCTTGAATATATTTGAAATTCCTTTAGGGGGGAAAAATTGGCCAAGGCTTCTGACAGCTTTGCTTCTCATACCCAGGCCAAACGGGGCCAGCTCTTCCTTGGGGCAGAAATGCACACTGGCATCTCATTTCTTAAAGTCACAGAATCACAGCATATTTGTCCCGAAATGGAAGTTAGAGCTCATGTGGTCTAACCTATTTATTGTACATTTTTCTACAATTATATTAACATTCCTTGCTCCCTTATAGCAAAGGCCTTAATTAATTGACAATAAAGAACATTTGTATTACCGGTGCCTCTTAGAAGACATCAGCATAAATTAATAAGATTTAGCAGTTCATTCAAGGACTTTCATTTACAACTCTGATTCTTAGGAAAGATAGTCCACCAGACAGATTAACCATCCATTCATGTATATTCTCCAAGTTCTATGCCTTAACTTGGTAAAGAATTAGAGAGCAACGTGCCTGGGCCACATTTCCTCAGCCTCTTGCTCAAATATGTTCACCAACTTACAGGTGAGGTGTGTCCTCTGTGTTTGTGCACAGGGTTAGTATGAGTATATCTTTTGCAAAACCATGATTGAAGATATCAATTACAATGCCAGGTGATACTATCTCAACACAGGTCCATGTGATAAAGTCCTTCTTGAATTTAGTTTTAGGCAATGATATCGTGCATGCTCACTCTTGTCAGAAAGTGAAATCTCTATAGCCTATCATGTTTCTCTTCTCACCTTCGCTGCCAGAAAAATAGGAACCACATTTATTGCCAAGCATAATCTGATCAACTCTGGTGCCTAGAAGTATTTACTTCTCTTGCTTTCTTCTTAACTGTTTTATTTGTAAACTGCCTCCAGGAATTTTAGAAGTATGTAAGTTGAAAATAAAAATGTAAATTAATAAAATGGGTAAAAGCAATTGGTAGGAAGTAAGGAATAGTCAGACTTGCCAATGAAACTTGTCTGTGCAAAGGTCTTCTTGCCAGTTTTCCCATTTGAAGGGTAGTCGAGAGATCCTGTGCTTTGTATCAGAAAACCTGGGCTTAATCCCCAGCCTCACAACTTATTTGTTGAATAACGATACAAAAGTCACCTACCCTCTATGTCCTCATCTCTAAGTGGGGGTATTAATGCTCTTGATCCGCTGGGTGATTGTGACAACCAAATGAGAGAAAACATGGGGAAATGCTTTCTAAACAGTGAGTCACACTAAAAATGTTAGTTGTTACAACTTCTGTAACTCTATCTTGCAGTGCTGAGCCACTCCAGGCTAACCAATACCTGTTTGTGGGGGCTTTTTTTTTTTTGAGACAGAGTCTCACTGTGTTGCCCGGGCTAGAGTGCCGTGGCGTCAGCCTAGCTCACAGCAACCTCAAACTCCTGGGCTCAAGCGATCCTCCTGTCTCAGCCTCCCGAGTAGCTGGGACTACAGGCACACCAACCATGCCCGGCTAATTTTTTCTATATATTTTCAGTTGTCCAGCTATTTTCTTTCTATTTTTAGTAGAGACAGGGTCTTGCTCTTGCTCAGGCTGGTCTCGAACGGCCTCCCAGAGTGCTAGGATTACAGGCGTGAGCCACCGCGCCTGGCCGTGGGGGCTTTTTAAGTAAGTTCACAAATTCACAAATAAATTCACAAATTCTTTGATACTCCTTTCAAGAGGTGGAGCCTAATTCTCTCCCCTAGAACATGGGCTAGATTCAGTAACTGATTTCTAGCAAATAGAATGTAGCAGAAGTAGCAATGCATAACCTGTGAGATTAGGTCATTAAATGCATTGTAGCTTCCTTGTTCTTGCTCTTAGATCACTCATGGCAGGTGAACCCAACAGCCCTGTCATAAGGGCACTCAGCAGCTCTACAAGGAGGTCTGTGTCAGGAGCAACTGAAGTCTCAGCCACATGAGAGCGCCATCTTGGAAGCAAGTCCTTCAGCTCCAGTCAAGTTTTCAGAAGACTGTACTCCTGGCCAACTTCTAGACTATGAACTCCAAGGACATCTCAAGCCAGAACTACCCAACTAGACCACTCCTGAATTTCTGGCCCTCAGATATTTCGTCAGAGAATAAATGTTTACTCTTGCTTTAAGCCCCTAAATTTGGGGAAAATCTGCCGTACAGCTAAAGATAATTAATGAAATGTCTATAGTTACCTACCCATCCTTTTTCAGAACACTATTTCAGGCTAATAGCAGATGTTACTTTTCCCAGATATTGTTACTAAAGGAAATTCCAATACCCAAATATCTTAGAATCATTGAGTGGAAAATCACCTCAAAGTCATGTGCAGTTATGTCATTTTGCTGATGGGAAAACCAAGAAGCAGAGGGAATTCAATGAGATGCCCAAGGACATTTAAATAAATGACAAAATTAGGGCTGATCCTTCCCCAGTCTTTTTCCATTTGATGCCATCTTTCTCTCTCTCTCTTTTTTAATGACCTAAAATGCTCCTTCGGGCCAGGCGCAGCGGCTCACACCGATAATCCTAGCACTCTGGGAGGCCAAGGCAGGAGGATCGTTTGAGCTCAGGAGTTCAAGACCAGCCTGAACAAGAGCAAGACCTTGTCTCTATTAAAAAAAAAAAAAAAAAAGAAAAAAAGAAAAAATATGCTTCTTTGTTTTTGAGCACAGATCTCAGAACCACGGAATGGCTCAAAATCAATACTCACTTTCTTTCTACCATACTATGCTACTTCTTTCCTTTGCTTCTTTCACCTGAAAATGTGTCAACCAATAGCTCTTAGTTTACGACATCATTTTATGAAAGAAAGAATGCCCCTCTGATAAGGAAGTTGCATGAAATGAACACATGCTGTTGTGAACACCTGCTGCTGTTAATAAGATGCTGTATGGAATCAAAGAAGTTTAAGCCTAAATTCTGATCCTTAAGGTACTCCCAGTCTGGTGGGAAAGGGATGTACTAAGTGTAGTCAGAGCAATAAATTATAAGATACTGAAGGACAGAGTGATCGCATGTGAGATAGAAAAATATATTTGGCCAAGAGCCCACAGTACACGTTCTATAACCACTCTCCCACAGTGAAATTTAAAGCCAGTCCTCCAAATTAATACACTAAGATGAAAAAAAGACGTATATTTTAAAGATTTTTAGACTAAACTCTTAAATGTACCCTTAATGAGTAATTACATTCGTGTATCCAACAAACTGCTGCTAGGCTCTGGGCACGCACATAATAATTTATATTCAGACATGGATAGCTTGAGAATTTCTCTATAAGACAGGGGATGGCATTCTGGTTGGAAGATGGTTCAGGGGACTTGTCTGCAATCTGCATTTGGTAACATGCCATTTGTACATAGGGGTTTTGGTGTGGGGTACAGTGTTGATGGCAATCTTGACTCTCTGAGCTGCCACTGTACATAGACACTATTGATACCAATGCTTGCCTCCCTTCCCCCACATTCTCTTGTTGTCGAACTATGGAAAAAACCAGGCCATAATAATACTCATTTGTTAAAATTTCAAGGCAGAGAAATCTTGGAGCAGATTCCCTGAAATGACAGGGGTTTTTTACCAGCACTGGAAGTAGATACAGCTGTTCTTACATGAGGGCTGGCTGGAATGAAGTAGGGTAGGGATAACAAATGTTTATTGTTGTTTGAAGCTGCTAGGAGTTTGGGGGTAATTTATTACGCATTAATAGATAATGAAAGAAGGTGGCAGGTGCTATTAGTTCCAGATCACCATGGCCTGGGTACCGCCATGGTCGTGGTGGTGGTGTTGGTGTAGGGGGAGTTTAGAATATTTATCTGGGACTGGGGCTGCTACACAGAAATGACTTTACAGAGTCCGGACACTAAGATATATGTTTGAAGGAGTATTTAAGTTTAACTTGCTCTAGGGCACACGAAAGACTTTTTCATCCCAAACAAAAGAGAAAAAAGTGGAGTTCATATAGACCAGAAAAGGTGCTTTGGGGTACTCTCAACTTGGTAATGTCGGTTTCTAACCAACTTATTGTTAGTTGCAAAACCAAAATTTATTTCCACTAAGTATGAAGTTGAGGGCTGAAGAATCTTAATTATGGGAAAGGATTAGTAAGTGTAAGACAAACTTTAAAAACGCAACAACAAAATTGTTAAGGAAATACATCATAGCTTGTTCAGATGAGTTCGAGTGTGAGGTCAAGTAGTCTTGTACTTTGTAGACTTTATTCTCTTTGCAACTTCTTTCTCACTTTTGGATTTTGTGGGCAGTGTAACATATAACAATAAAATAAGTACTATTAGAAGAACTCTCCAGTTTAAGAGGTGCTTTCAATAATCATTAGCATATTTAATCCTATAATTTGGGTATTATCAGGAAATGGAGACTCGGGGGTTAGGTGACTGACCTACCCAATATCGTTTGCCTCTAATTTAAATCTTCTGCATGCCTTCCCAAGCCATAAAAGCCATTGTATTAAAAAACTTGCTTAAATGTATTCAATAGGAAAGAAGAGAAAATGGGTAGCTTCTAGCCCTTTTTGCTTTAGAAAATCCTGTAAGATATCTTAATTTAAAAAATAAGAATAGGCCGGGCGCGGTGGCTCACGCCTGTAATCCTAGC
>NW_012154951.1:5267729-5269406 GCF_000956105.1 Propithecus coquereli | reverse complement strand
TTACAATTCTATTCTGGAAGGAGGAGACCCATTAATAAATAGAAACATTTATAAGTACTATAATATCTAAATAAAAGTACACTAAGTCATCTACTTTTGAGGAAATATTTAGGGCATAATTTCCAGCTAACTGGAGAGAACCTAACAGAACTCAAGTGCTTGAAAGAAGACACATTATCACTGAAGCTAAACTTGATTTCTTTTGTCACAGAAGTGGACAGCTGCTTGCACCTGCCTTAACTTTTTTTTTTTTTCAGGCTAAAGTTATCTATTCCAGGATCCTGTGTCATGTGGTATAAAGCTTTGGTTTCAAACAGGCACTAATACAGAAGCTTGAATATATTTGAAATTCCTTTAGGGGGGAAAAATTGGCCAAGGCTTCTGACAGCTTTGCTTCTCATACCCAGGCCAAACGGGGCCAGCTCTTCCTTGGGGCAGAAATGCACACTGGCATCTCATTTCTTAAAGTCACAGAATCACAGCATATTTGTCCCGAAATGGAAGTTAGAGCTCATGTGGTCTAACCTATTTATTGTACATTTTTCTACAATTATATTAACATTCCTTGCTCCCTTATAGCAAAGGCCTTAATTAATTGACAATAAAGAACATTTGTATTACCGGTGCCTCTTAGAAGACATCAGCATAAATTAATAAGATTTAGCAGTTCATTCAAGGACTTTCATTTACAACTCTGATTCTTAGGAAAGATAGTCCACCAGACAGATTAACCATCCATTCATGTATATTCTCCAAGTTCTATGCCTTAACTTGGTAAAGAATTAGAGAGCAACGTGCCTGGGCCACATTTCCTCAGCCTCTTGCTCAAATATGTTCACCAACTTACAGGTGAGGTGTGTCCTCTGTGTTTGTGCACAGGGTTAGTATGAGTATATCTTTTGCAAAACCATGATTGAAGATATCAATTACAATGCCAGGTGATACTATCTCAACACAGGTCCATGTGATAAAGTCCTTCTTGAATTTAGTTTTAGGCAATGATATCGTGCATGCTCACTCTTGTCAGAAAGTGAAATCTCTATAGCCTATCATGTTTCTCTTCTCACCTTCGCTGCCAGAAAAATAGGAACCACATTTATTGCCAAGCATAATCTGATCAACTCTGGTGCCTAGAAGTATTTACTTCTCTTGCTTTCTTCTTAACTGTTTTATTTGTAAACTGCCTCCAGGAATTTTAGAAGTATGTAAGTTGAAAATAAAAATGTAAATTAATAAAATGGGTAAAAGCAATTGGTAGGAAGTAAGGAATAGTCAGACTTGCCAATGAAACTTGTCTGTGCAAAGGTCTTCTTGCCAGTTTTCCCATTTGAAGGGTAGTCGAGAGATCCTGTGCTTTGTATCAGAAAACCTGGGCTTAATCCCCAGCCTCACAACTTATTTGTTGAATAACGATACAAAAGTCACCTACCCTCTATGTCCTCATCTCTAAGTGGGGGTATTAATGCTCTTGATCCGCTGGGTGATTGTGACAACCAAATGAGAGAAAACATGGGGAAATGCTTTCTAAACAGTGAGTCACACTAAAAATGTTAGTTGTTACAACTTCTGTAACTCTATCTTGCAGTGCTGAGCCACTCCAGGCTAACCAATACCTGTTTGTGGGGGCTTTTTTTTTTTTGAGACAGAGTCTCACTGTGTTGCCCGGGCTAGAGTGCC
>NW_012154951.1:5263189-5264239 GCF_000956105.1 Propithecus coquereli | reverse complement strand
GGGCAACACAGTGAGACTCTGTCTCAAAAAAAAAAAAAAAAATAAGAATCTACACTTAAAAAAAGAGGTGCAATCTTTTGTCAGTCTCAACTAAATATTTCCTTCTACTTAAAAGTTATGAAATATATGAAGCTCATTTGATTTGTCATAATTTAAATTTCTTAGATGCTTACTCAAATATGCAATATATCATTCAACTCTCTGTTTCTCTGTTTACTATGTGCAGTTTATTTTTTTATCAGATGGTTTTTTCAATTTCCATATTTCCACATTTAATACTAAACTGGAAATTAAAATTCAAGTGTAATTTCATAGTAGTGTAAGATTTTGACATGGTGTTGGCAGTTTATCCCAGAAAAAAATAAATGCACCAGACATGGACATGTTTTTTCCCAAGGATTTATTTCTCTTGGTGACATGATCCTACTGTCCATAGCAAAATTCCTTTTGAGATGATTCATAGGCAAAATTTACATTAGCAAAAAGAAAAGGAGGATTAAGGATGAGGGTAATTATTCACATCTCGTAAAATCGCTTGAGAATTTGATAAAAATATGACCCTCTTCCTAGATAAACACATACACACACGCATACATATAGAGTGTGCATGAACATCTGTCAGGGGAAGTCTTTCCTGGTCTAGATAATTTGGAAAGAATGAAGGAATTTATTAGAGACAGCTCTATAATTCAGATAGAATAGGAGGGTTACATTAGAAGAAAGGCGTTTTAAGAAATAACTTTTTAAGACCAAATCTAAGAACTGTTAAATTAGCATAACTCTTTTGCCCAGACATCTTCAAGGAATCAGAACTTCAAAGCCTGTAATTATTTATATGTAGCCAGTTGAAGATGGGGAATAGACTTATTGGATAATTATCTTTTTGATTTGCCTACTCTGAAGATAAATGCATATATTATTTATATTATTTTTTCATTGGCTACTAAAAGTGACCTCATAGAATAGAAATCTTTTCAAACACTAAATATTTTATAACTACAATAATAAACAAGTCAGAGAGAATTTTAAAGGTCATATTAGAGTGGTTTC
>NW_012154951.1:5261435-5262669 GCF_000956105.1 Propithecus coquereli | reverse complement strand
TTAGTTGTCTGATTAATTTCTTTCTATTTTTAGTAGAGACGGGGTCTCACTCTTGCTCAGGCTGGTCTCGAACTCCTGAGCTCAAACGATCCACCTGCCTCGGCCTCCCAGAGAGCTAGGATTACAGGCGTGAGCCACCACGCCCCGCCAAAAGCCAGAGGAACTCTCAAGCAGGATACTGAAATACAACAGATTAAAATAGGATTTTTGGTATATATTGTTTTTTATATGCTAAAATTAAAACAACTCTTATTATAATGTCATTCCCAGAGGTTGTTTTTGTTTAACACAAGCATTTAGAAAGAGGACCTAATGGAAATAGTTACAGCCTCATCATCCACTTTGTTTCTGTATTTAGTTTTGGTTACTCAATAAGTATCAAGAAAATTCTTATTTGGATAGAAATATAGTTGCAAATGGTAACAGTTTTTAAACACTCGCCTTTCAGTCTCAGAATATTTTTCAAGTAAACAAAGATGGAAGGAAATGCTTTATTCAGAAGTCTGCATAAAAACTGGATAGCACATGGGAAGTATCCAATTTAATAAAATGTAGTATGTAATGCATCTGTGCGGTTTTTGTTTTGTTTTGTTTTTTGACAAAGTCTTGCTCTGTTGCTGGGGCTAGAGTGCTGTGGCATCATCGTAGCTCACTGCAACCTCAAACTCCTGGGCTCAAACCCTCCTGCCTCAGCCTCCAGAATAGCTGGGACTACATACAGGTGCGTACCACCACACCAGGCTAATTTTTCTATTTGTTGTAGAGACGGGATCTTACTACATTGTTCAGGATGATCTCAAACTCCTGGGCTTAAGCCATCCTCCCGCCTCAGCCTCCCAAAGTGCTAGGATTACAGGCGTGAGCCACTGCACCTGCTCTGTATTTGCTTTTTAAAAAGATATTTCCGCCGGCTCAGTGGTGCACACCTATAGTCCCAGCTACTAGGGAGCCTGAGGCGGGAGGATCACTTGAGCCCAGGAGTTCTGGGCTGTAGCGTGATATGCCAATGGGTGTCCGCACTAAGTTGGGCATCCATATGGAGACCTCCAGGAGCAGGGGACTACCAGGTTGCCTAAGGAGGGGTGAACAGGCTCAGGTTGGAAACAGAGCAGGTCAAAACTCCCAGACTGGCCGGGCGCGGTGGCTCACGTCTGTAATCCTAGCTCTCTGGGAGGCCGAGGCGGGCGGATTGTTTGAGCTCAGGAGTTCGAAACCAGCCTGAGCAAGAGCGAGA
>NW_012154951.1:5247697-5261160 GCF_000956105.1 Propithecus coquereli | reverse complement strand
ATATATATATCTTATTGTGGTAAATATTCGTAACATAAAATTTGCTATTTTAACCATTTTAAAATGTGCAATTCAGGGGCATTAATTACATTCTTGGTGCTGTGCAACCATCACCAAAACTATCCATTTCCGGAAGTTTTTCATTATCCCAAAACATTTGATTTTAATAATCAATTTTTAAACAGTTAAAATGAAATTTGAATCAAATGTTTGCAAAGTTCCTAAAGCATCTTCGTAGAACAGTTTAAAAAGTATGGTCCTCTCAATTATCTGAGGCACAGAGAATTAACTGGCTGGGACAAGAGCCATTGTCCATGTTTAGGCCAGGGCAGAAATGAGGCTCTCTTGACACTGAACAATGCTGATTTTTCTATTCTACCTTGCCATGCTGAGTAGCAAAGTCTCTTTATGATTCTAGTCTCTCTCTCTCTCTTTTTTTTTTCTTTTCCGAGACAGAGTCTCACTCTGTCGTCCTGGCTAGAGTGCCGTGGCATCAGCCTAGCTCACAGCAACCTCAAATTCCTGGGTTCAAGCAATCCTTCTGTCTCAGCCTCCCAAGTAGCTGGGTCTACAGGCATGTACCATCACACCCAGCTAATTTTTTCTATTTTTAGGAGGTACGGGGTCTTGCTTTTGCTCAGAGCTGATCTCCCACTCCTGATCTCAAGCAATCATCCTGCCTCAGCCTCCCAGAGTGCTAGGATTACAGGTGTGAGCCACCATGCCCAGCCTGATTCTAGTCTCTTAAAACGCAATTCCAACTTCACTCACAAATACTCTTTCACTTCCTTCCACCTGAAAATGAGTTCAAATGTGGCATACAAAAACCTGCCATCCTCTTGGGAGGTTTTACTGAAACTTGTCACTGCTTGTCTAGGCTGGTCTTAGAATCATCCTACATTAAAAGCAAATCTAAGCAGCTGCAAGAATTGATGTAAACATTTCAAATATCAAATAGAGCAGTCTATGTGGCAAAATTTGCCCTTTTCTGCTATAAGTGGTTAGGCTAAGATCACCATCCTCCCTTCTGTTCAACTGAGTTGAACTTACTGAGTAATATTTATTAGGAACTACCAGGTATGACAGATACTTACTCCAAACAAATAGTTAATATTTATTGAGCACTTACTATGTGCCAGGCACTGTGCAGGGTACTTCACTTGTATTATCTTATTTAGTTCTCAACATAATCCTGTGAAATAGGTACTGCTATTATTTCCATTTTAGAAAGGAGAGAATTGTGGCACAGAAAGCTAAAGTCACACAGGAATACAGTGAATGTGCTCCCAAGGCAGCAGCCTTGGCCACCAGCCACTGTGGCCTCCCTAGAACCTTAGTTCTATGGTGGGATTTATTCATCAAGCCCATACAAACTTGCCATACAAACTTGCCAGATGTCGTATAAGTGGAGCTCCTAAGAAAGGCTATTTTTATTCATGTATTTATTTTAATTTTTTTTATGTTTTAGAGATAGAGTCTCGCTCTGTCACCCAGGCTGGAGTGCGGCGACGCCATCATAGCTCAGTGTAGCCATGAACTCCTGGGCTCAAGTGATCCTCCCGCTTTGGCCTCCCAGAGTGGTGAGATTATAGGCGTGAGCCAATGGGCCCAGCTGAAAGACTATTTTAAAAATGGACTGTTCATTGTTACCTCAGACCTGTTGGAAATTGACAGGAGTTGAGCTGAATTTTCTCCTTAGAAAGCCCCTGTCAGGAAAATTAGCAAAGACTTGGGAAGGGACAAAAGAGATTTCTGGGTGTCTTTTCCGTAGAGTCCTGGGTATCGTCTAGCAGATCTTCTAGGAATTACCCGATTCTACAGGCGTATGCACCATTGACTATCTTGGATTGATTAGGCCATTTTATAATTCTGTAGAGGTAGAAATTAAGTTGTAGAAAACTGATAACAATGTAGACCTGTCCTGTCCATAGTGATTCAAATGGTCCTTATTTTGGGAATGCACATGAATTTTATTGGATACAATTGATTTCTACCTAGCCGATGACCCAAAATACTACATATTTTGCTGTACCAGTTATGAACCAATTTTGCGTCTATCAGTAAATTCATTTCAGCCTTGCACATTGCCTAGGTATACATCCGTTCTTTGAATTGTCCTTTGAACTGGTTTTAACATTTTTCTGGGTCCTTCATGAATTAATGAATTAAAATCTTTCACACCACATGTTTACTTTATATTGTATGATAGTCATGATTTTACCTTTTTGAAAATTATATTTAGCACCTTATCTTTAGATGAAAAATTAAAGATAAATATGAAGCACACGTGATAAAGTAACTAGAAAGCAAAGGCAGCAAAGATAAAGGGACAGTTCTTGAAGAGTTCCTAACTAGAATGTCAGTGCCATGGCATTGGCATTCATACCACTGTATACAGTTCTTAGCACATAATAGGTGTTCAATAAGTATTCAGCAATGGAACTACCTTGGAAAAAAGATACACACACACACACACACACGAGGAATAAGCAGCAACTAGGAAAAAGAACATGAAGACATCATGTGAAAAGAACTTGAAAGATGACATGGATACTGAATCCAATTTTTAAAAGCATATGGAAACCCATGAGGGAAAGAAATTCATGCATTTAAAGACACTAATGATGCCTGCAAAATCATTCCTCTGGACTTTTAAGGTTAGAGAGGGTCAGGAGAGCATTTCTCTTGGGAAAAATGTGAGCCCACAGGAACAAACTATGTCTCTCCCTCCTGACGTTTGCTCTCTTTTCCTCCATCACTGCCATCCTAGTTTTAAACCCTGCGAAGTTGCTGAACAGGCTCCCTCTACCTCTGCAGGGCTATGTGCCTTTCACATCATGTGCTTACAAATCAGATTTGCCATGGCGCTGCCCTGGCTTTCTTGGGTACCTACAGCTTGGCCAGGCTGGCACTTTACCTACACAACTCTCAGGGGTAACCCACCAAGGCCATGCATTGAAGAACCCAGGCCCCAGGGCCCTCAGGCTTGCAGCCTAGTCTGGGTCCCAAGAGAGGAAAGAGGCTTGTGTCTGGTGGGAGTGGGGGCCCAGGCAGAGATTCCTAAATCATAAACTAAGGAATTCCTTAAATGTTGAATTTTTCATGACTGCTAGCATTACACAGAGGGAGGGATCAGAACCAAATTTTCTCAAGTTCAGCTTTTTTTTTACATATAGAAAACTATATAGCCAGATGATTCTGTGCCAAAGTTAGAATATCATCCAGCCAAAAAAAAAAACACCAAAAAATTAAAATCCAGTTTCACAGGTGCTATTTGACTCTGCCCTTGCTGCAAAGGAAACAGAGAGAGGATTTCTTTGAAGATACAGGGACACTAAACTTAACATTTTAAGTTTGCTTATTTAAAGTTTTTTTCTTAACACAGTATGTGTTCAGCTAAACATCAATCAAAGTCACTGCTATGGGTCTGATGTCGTGGGGAAGCAAAGATGAGTATTTTTTTTCTTTCCCATTTAAATGATTCTAAGTGCTTCATACGCAGCATTTAACGAGCAAGCCCATGAAAATAGAAAAATAATCAACAGGGACAGAGTTCCAGTGTGTTAACAGCAGAGCAAGTACAAGCCCGGGGCCCAAGGCAACATTTGATTGCCCGTAGATTGGATTTTAAAGATGTTTGCAGATTGTGTCGTTCAGGGAAGTGACTTCACTGAGGCAAGCAGCACGCATCCTCCTATGCACTCAGCCTCACCGGAGCAGGAACTCTTAGCCCCCAGATCTCATCTAACATCCACGATTTCTAAAGCTTTGTTTTAGTCATCTTAAGGAAGGTTTTTTTTTTTTTTTTTTTTTTAAATCAGAGACTTTAAAAATAGGCACTTTAAATTTCCAACAGCTTTAAAGTTAGAATGTCACTCAGTGTCTCTTCAGAGCCATAAAATCTGTGTGGTTTGGACAGGAGGTAACCATTGCGATATGTCAAGTCGCCTCCTGCCTGGGTGGTTTTTCTCCGGACCACCAACTTGACATATTGCTAACCACACTAGAGTCATATAGTCTTCCTGGGTTTTAATTTCTTCTTCTGGAATTATTAATACTTGTCTCCTTACCTCCCACCAGACTGTTGGGAGGAATAAGTAGAATCATAGAATGCTAAAGTCCCACCTTTTCATTTTCTTCACAGGAAAACAGGGAGCCATAGAAATTCAGAGTCTTACCTGCAGTAACTCTGCCAAGAAGTGGCAGAGCTGGGATTTGAACCCAGGTCTTGTGCATTTTAACTGACTCTGCTTAGGATGCCACATCACCAGCCTTTCTTCCAAACAGAAGTCAGGGAACAGCAGCACAGTGAGAGAGCCTGGCTGCTGTCCTCCTCCCCTGATGTTATATGCCACTTTCTCTTTGTGTGACCTGGGGTAAGCTATCGAATCCTCTGTGCCTCAGTTTCTTCATCTAAGAAATATGGACGATGACATCTAACTCACTAGTTTATCGTAAATATTAAATGATGACTTGGCCAGCTCCCTATCCCATAGATGCTGTCTTCTTCCATGCTTTCTAATCCCCTCCCTGCAGCCCTGGTACTTTAGAAACATCTTTCTTAATCAAAAAACTATACCTTCCCATATCTTTTTTTCTGGTTTCATAAATTCCTCAAATTCATTCATTAGTCAAACAAATACTTATTGAGCACCTACTACGTACATACCAGGCGTTGTTCTAGGTGCTGGGGATGTGGCAGTGAACGCAGTAACCCAAACTCCCCTCCCTGGAGCTGGAGTTTCTATACTAGAGGACTAGTGTGTGTGCGAGTGTTGGGGGCAGGTGGCAGAGGAAAGGAAGAAAATCAAATGAAGAAGCAAAATGTAATGCACGTACAAAGCATGCTGGGAGATGACAAATGTTATGGACGAAAATAAAGTGGAGAAGTAGAATAGGATACATCGGGCGTGGGGCCTTAGCCATGGTTGGGAAAGGCCTCTCTGAGAAGGCGACATCAGAGCAAAGACCCACAGGTTGCAGGGGCCTGGAACAAGAACAAACTCTTTCCCAAAACCAGAGAGGACTCAAACACCTTCAAGAGAGGCAAAGCCGGGCCTAAAGGGATTCTCAAGACCGTGTGAATGGAGACGGCCGTGTCTTGGCTGTGTGCAGCTTTGAAGAGGGGAGAACCGTTGGAGTACCGAGCTCCGAGAGGGTGGCTGCAAAGGGCACCGGGAAAGGCTGTGGTTACCACCGATGAAGACAAGCTGGCCACTTCCCCACTTCTCCCTGAAAGCTGAGGAGGGGAGCGAGGCTGCTGAGTGAAGAGCTCCCAGACCCAGCTCCTCTAGATTTTTCTGCAGGAGGGTTAGCATCTCTTTATGCAAATAATCTGCAGAGCAGTTCTTCCGGGGGCCATTATAATTTATGCCCTCTTTCTCTTAGATTCCAGAATAGCCTTGGAAATCTACACACTTCTCTGCTGCCGGCTTCCTTTCAGCCAGTCAGGGCTGGAGAGACCTTCATCCCTGCCGCCTGCCAAGGCCAGGAGGCCCGCTCCCCTCTGAGGCATCCCGCCCTCTGGGAGGTCGCCAGCCAGCCAGCTTTGGAAAACTGAGAGCTTGGAAAAAAAGTCACTTGAATTTTATAAAGTGGTAACTACTGTGGGGCTTTATGTAATAAAATCTAAATGCCACTTTCCTCCTAAAGCTCTCCAGTGAGGTAACAGTTCTCTTTAATGTCAACTCAGGAAGTTTTACCCAAGAAAAAGGAGGTGGGGATGGCGGTGTTTGCCAAATCAGGAAATGTGTATTAACCTACAAGGAACTTGAAAAAAGAGACTGGGGCAAAGCAAAGAAGGGAAGTGGGAGAGAGCAAAAGGTGGTCCTGCAAATGGGCAGGCTTGGGACACACAGGCCAGTTTTCATTTCAAGTAAATTCTGTTGGTTGAAACTTCCTATTTATTGTGGGCTTCTTTGAAAAACTTGGAGGGAAAGAAAATCCCAAATTTAATACAGTCTCCATGAAAAGAACACCTAAGGTATTAACAGGGATTCCAGCCTCCGAAATGTAAACATACCCCTAGGCATGGAAACTCTTGCTCTCAGAGTTGCATGGAGTTCCCTGTTTTGCACCACAAATCTAACCACAGCTTTCTCGGCAAGGTATGGTTTTAAACAATGAATACATTATGCAGATCAAATAGGACTTTCCTCCATCCCACCACCTCTTCTCTGGTATTAGACCTACCTCATGGTTTCAAACACGGTTGGCACACTCCAAGGACAGAGAAAAGAAAGCCCTATTTTTAAGCAGGTGTTCAGGAACCAAGAGGAATGAATCACTTTGGAAAAAATGAAGGCAAAATGCAAGTTCATCTGTCACCAAATCTGTAGTGAGTTTTAGAAAATAAAATTAACCTTTTCATTTTTTCTTCCTTGCATATATTTCCTAGTTTTATCTAGAAATAGAAGTCAAAGTTCTGAAATACAAGGAATTTTATCCAGAGATTTTGCCCTAACAGCTTTTTTTTTTTCCTATTGATTCTTCTACCTAATTTCCAGCCTCAGTCCTGGTTAGGGCCGCCCTAGTCAGGTGGTATTTTAAGGGACAAGGCAAGTGACCCACAGCACCAGCCCTGCAGAGATCTGGGAGCTAGTGCAAGCATGTGTGCACGCATGTGTCTGTGTACATGCACCCACTGTGCCCATCTTCATGCATGCACATGTGTCTGCATGTGGTTGCACACATATATGTGCACACGCTAGTGTGTGTGTGTGTGTGTGTGTGTGTGTGTGTGTGTGTGGCAGTGGCATTGTGCAGAGTGAATGGGAAGACATCGTAGTTTATATGTTGAAGTCTCGTGGGTCTTTCCAAGTTGATAAATTGGACTTTCACAGGGAAGGCCAGATCTTAGATGAAAAGAATCCCCTCTTGGAGAAACTTACCAACCAAAGGAGATTAACTTGGATCACAGAGAGAAGATTGGAGGGCAACATCACACCCAGACAGATTTTTGTCGTAGACTGTCACGTATTCTTCTGAGGGCCAATTCATCTTTCATAGAAATCATTTACTCTCTCCTAAATTGCCTACATCCCCTCTCTTCTATAAAGAGTATGTGTAAGCTTCCAGATCTCACTGGGTTGTGGGTACGGTAGCCGTCCCTTATCCACGTTCGGGATAAGTTCTAAGACCCCCCAGTGGGTGCCTGAAACTGCAGATAGTGCTGATAGTTATAAATACTGTTTTTTCCTATACATGCATACCTATGATAAAATTTAATTTATAAATTAGGCACAGTAAGAGTTAACAACAACAAATAATAAAATAGGACAATTATAACAATACACTGTAATGAAAGTTATGTGAATGTGGTCTCTCTCTCAAAATATCTCATTATTCTGTACTTACCTATTTTCAGATAAGGGGGGACTATTGTATTCACTTTTCTTTCATATCATGCCCTTATGCACCGAATAAATGTGTATACTTTGTCTCCTGTTAACTTGTCTACTGTCAGTTTACTTCATAGACTCAATTATCGAACCCTCAGAGGGTAGGGGGAAAGTTTTCCATCCCCTACAAAAAACCCTCCACACTAATTGGACCCGAGTGTGATAAGGAAGGATGAGTACACTCAGGAAGAACTGCATAGATGGTTTTTAAACTCTAGTGCCTGAGATACTTGTTCAAAACTCTGGGAGAGCCCAGCCCCAAAGATTCTGAGTCAGTTATCCAGGGCAGAGCCGGGAATTGGGAATCGGCACTTTAACCAACACACCAGTGAATTCACATATTGAAGAACACCAATACCACCTTACTCTAAAAACCAGATTCTTCCTCTTTCCTTTCAGTTAACCCTTTCGTAACAGTGTTGATTCCTGCTGGCCTGGACCCTTTCTAAAAATAAGTGCTATTTTTGGCTCAAAGTAATTTGGGATTCCAGTACTAACTATGTTCTCTCTTCCCTTGGTCATTCCACGCCTTTTCCTTCTCTCCAATTCTCCTCTCTCTATGCACTCAATGCTTTATCCTTTTCCTTAGTTTAGTTCAAGAAGCCATCTAAGGAGCTTCCTCTAAAGTTTAAGATGCCGAAATTATAAAAATGAATTAAGACAGAGCCCCTGTCCTTAAGAGGCTGAAGTCTGGTTGGAGAGACAGACAGATTAGAAAGATCATTTCAACAGGGAGCGCCGCACATTAAAATAACTAAGGTGTGGGCCTTGGCAGCGGCTGTGTCTGAGCGGTGGGCGCGGAGAGAAGGGCAGTGGAGAAAGTGATTTCAGTCCCTGAAGCAGGGGTACGAAGGCTAATGCTGATCCAAGCATCCCAGTCCCAGCCCCCACCAAACTAAAGCACAGTGTATTTGCTAGTTGCCCATTTCCCAGAACAGCCCAAGAAGCCCAGTGTCAGAGAAAAAGAGAAAAATTGATTCAAAATTATAATTATGAAATGACATTGCTAAGGAAAACCCTCATCTATTACTCGGCACATCAGCCACCTGAGACCCCCACCCCTCAAGGAAGACCCGCTTCGGCATAATACTAACCTATTACCTGGCGCATCAGCATAACACTAAACCTATTCCCTGGTGCATCAACATAATATTAACCTATTACCTGATACATCGACTAACCTATTACCTGGCAGGCATTGGCCACCTGATATCCCACCCCTCAGACCACCCCAACTTAATAAAAGTGGGAAAAATCGGGTAGACAGGGCTCAGAATTTGGTGGCGAGACCCCTCTGAGCCCACCGGCGAATAAACTTTGATTCTCCGGCTCTCCGTGTGCCGCTCGGTTTGTCCTCGGAACCACCTGCTGTAACACTTGCTGTAACAATATGGTATCCACAATGTCTGGGTATTGAACACACATTTATCAAGTTAATAGATTTGTTCTAAGCAGATTTTCTAAATGTGGATTTTTGGTTTACCCATTTGCACAGAAAGGGTATTACTTGGTTGGGGAAGCAATGGATTGGGGGGATGGATCCTTACCTGCATTGCCCCGCGCCCCACTCCCCTTGACCTTGGACAAGACACTTTCTGTGTTTTGGTTTCCAACTTGTAAGAAAGGAAGAGAAAAATGCCTTTGCTTCCAGCTGTTTAACCACGATCTAAGAAGATTTATACACTAATTCTGGCAAAATCACCAGAGTTCTCTGAAGGAGCAAATAATGTGTGTACGTTTATTGAGGAGAAAGGGGAAGCGGCGGATGCGCATTTCATTTCATTGTACTCTTTGCCGGCTAATTAGAAAACAGATTCATTAAGGCTAGGCCCAAAGAAAAAGCCCAGAGCGTGAAAAGAGACCGAAGAGAATTACATCATTTCCTCTGTATCTTCCCTGAGGGCATCCTGGTATTGGAGAGAATGACTCAGGCCATAGAAATGAAGCAAAAACAGCCCAATTTCCAATATTGATTATTTTGGACCAGAACCTTCCACAGAAGAGGAGGATAGTTTTTTGGAAAAAATAAAGGAGTGAGGCTAACAAAGAGCATGTTTTTCTGACTGGGTTGAAAATAAAGCAAAGAGGGAAGTTTAAGTTAAATCATAGCAAGAGCTGTCCTTTTTCTTCTTCCCTTCATGTAAACATCAAAACAACTTGCAGATTTTACCCAACTAAGTGATAGGAAATTTAGATTCTGTAAAATTCTTGGAATAAAAGTATTGGCTTAAAAGCTTATATTTTTTTTTACATTTATTTTTTATTATTATGGGAATATCAGATATAATTGGGCAGATAAATTAAGTTGGAAGATCTCTTTATTATGACTTCTGCAAGTAGCTGTTACTCTTACGTTGAAATTGTGAAGTTTCCTGCCACGTGCATGCCTCATTAAGTTCATTCCTCTGCCTCCAGCAATAAGATGCCCTTAGAAATCTATTGTTCTTGCTCAGGTGATGATAGAATACTGACATTTGCACATCAATACGAGTTCCTTCTTTTTTCCAGTTAGTTAAATACACTCAGAGGAACCCAGGAATGATCCTTGGGATGCATCCATGGCAAATTCCTAAATTGGGAGTCTGTTATTCTGGCCGCTGAATTGCATTTACTCTGGGATGCTGGACTCTGGACAAGCCTTGTCTCGTCTCCAAGCCCCACCCCCTCCAGACTCCAAGACTCTGGAGCACACACAAGAAAATATGAATTGGGGAAAAGCAAGTCCTTTTCAATTTCACAGCTTGAATTTAGAGATCCATCACACTCCACTGAGCCCCAGGAAGAACAGGCAAAATCAAAATTGGGCTCGGGCTTCTGTGTAACTTCATTTCCAGCTCTACCTTGAAATCAAGAGGAGACAACTTATCGACTATTTGCATCATCAGAAACTGCAAGTTTTAAGGCTATTTGGGTTTTAAAAATGAATGTTATGGAAGGGAAGAAAAGAACCTTTACGGAACTTTCGCAATAAGATGATGAGTAAGAGGTTCAGATTACAGAAAGAAATTTGGAAAACCTTTTTGATAGTGAATACTTCTACCTTTAGCACAATTTTATCGGGGAATTGCAGTATTTCCAACACTGAGGTTGGAACATCTGCTAAGAGAAGCAGATGTCATCAGTGATACTATAACTAGTCCCCCATAAAACAAATTTTAATAACCCCTGTGAACTAAAATAAAATTTTAAGGCTCACCCCGCCCCTGGGTGACTAAATGGACCCCCTCATGGCCAAAGGAATATCCTAAAACTAAATTGCCTGCCAGGAGGAAGGAGGTCAGACATGCCTTATCATGCCCCCTCCCTTCTTGGTGACATCCTTTGTAACCCATTAACAGACCTCAGGGTATTCAAGACAAACCTGCAGGTCCTCAATTTACACAACAAATCTATGTCCAGTGGCTTATCTCTGATAAAGAGTTCCTTATGTTGAAACATTCCAAGCCTTTAGACAAAGCTTCATGTCTTTAACCAATTACAGGCCAAAGAATCTTTAAACCCACCTATAACCTGTAAACCCCCACTTCGAGATGTCCCGCCTTTTTGGGCCAAACCAATGTATGCCTCCCACATATTGATTTATGACTTTATCTATAACCTCTGCCTCCCTGAAATGTATAAAACCAAACTGTAACCCAACCTCAGCGAGTCCACTGCTCAAGACCTTTTGGGCGTGGCTCCGGGTCATGGTCCTCAAATTTGGCTCAGAGTAAATCTCTTTAAAATTACTTTACAGAGTTTGGTCTTTTTTCCGTTGACCCCCCCCCCCATATAATCCTCTTTCTTAACTAACTACTTGAACTTTCCAGTTGTTTCCCAGAAATGGTGGACTTTCTGCATGACAAAGGAGCTGAGATTCTGAAGGCTCCTGGGCAGACTTCCTGACACCAAGATTCACCGTCCCCCACAACCTGCCCCTAATGCTGGTAGCACCTACCAGGACCTGCCCAACCCATGTGGTTCCTCCTTTAAAAGCACATTATCTCCGTTAGTCAGGAGAGACAAATTTGAGGCAACTTCTCTCGTTCTCCCTACAAGACATCTGTCATGTTAAAAATTCCCTGTTTCCTTGACAATTCCAATTGACTCAATAATTAGATCTTTGTGCAACAGGCAAACGGACCTACACTGAAACCCCCTGCGGTTTCTGCAATACCCAATCCTATATTCCATGGTTCACAGCTGTCTCCTAAATGTTATTTATCTATCCATCCACTTTATGGGGTTCAGGGCACACTACCCCAAAATATGGCACATTAGCATTTGAGGAAACAGCAGAAGTAGGAAGGACACTCTTACTGTCCCCTCACCCATACCCCTGCCCCCAAGCAGGTCATAAAAACCTAGGAAGGATTTCACAGTCTTCCCCTGAAGCAGATCACAACACTCTCATGTGAAAGATGCCCTCCCTATACCCAGTGGAAAGGAACATCCTTATCTTTGAAGATAAAAGGTCACAGAGAGGAATCTGAGCAAACAGGCCTTGCAAAATTTCCCCCAGTTTATTACCATTACATTATATCTTTTGTCCAAACCTGTTTCTCCATATCTATTCACTTCTTCATCCGACGTAGCAAGAAAATACACAAGTTTAACCATTTCTTCAGTCTTCATCTCCTCATGAAGGCTCTCATGTCATGGAAAATGTATATTAAGTACATTTGTATGCTTTTTCTCTTCTTAATCTGCCGTTGGTTATGGCAGCCTCAACCATGAATTTAGGATGGATGACGAAAAGATATTTTTCCTGCTCTACCCCCTGGCCAAGCCATTCTTTTTTTTTTTGAGACAGAGTCTTACTGTGTTGCCCAGGCTAGAGTGCCGTGGCGTCATCCTAGCTCACAGCAACCTCAAACTCCTGGGCTCAAGCAATCTTCCTGCCTCAGCCTCCCAAGTAGCTGGGACTACAGGTATGCGCCACCATGCCCGGCTAATTTTTTCTGTATATTTTTAGTTGTCCGATTAATTTCTTTCTATTTTTAGTAGAGACCGGGTCTCACTCTTGCTCAGGCTGGTTTCGAACTCCTGAGCTCAAACAATCCGCCCACCTCGGCCTCCCAGAGAGCTAGGATTACAGGCGTGAGCCACTGCGCCGGGCCTCAGCAATGACTTTTGACCTGATTAGGGCCATTAGTACATGAAAGATTTTTATCTGTACTAGACAAGCCACCTGCCATGCTCACAATTCCCTTCTAAACATATAGGTCCATGCTTTATTCTATATGATCCTACCACCTTGGTCACAGCTAATGGCCCCAGAGGTGCTTCCCCCCTTGCCCTGGGGAGTTGAGGGGTGGGGGAAGGCAGCCATCTATAATCTTTGAGATGTCCTGGTGGGAGCTCTGCCTAGTGGATGTACTGATGCACCCAAACATCCTATCTTTCCAATGGAGTTTCGTGCGCCCTACCGAAAAGAACACAGGTGAAAAACAGAAAGGCAGAAGAGAACCCAGAGCAGAGGCAGGAGAGAGAGGTAGGAGAGGAGAACAGAAAAAAGTCACTTGGTAGTGAGCAAGTCCAGAGAGAGGAGACAAGCAGAGAAGCCAAGTCATAATCATGGTAGACAACTAGAACTGCTGTTGAACGCCTACAGCAACTATTGCAACCAGAAGAAAAATGAACGATGCTCCATGAGGCCTGGCTGCGCAGCCTCTGAGACCATTTCCTCCGCTTTCTCACTTCCCCTGGTAGTCTCACAACAAATTCCCCACTAATTGACATAATGTGAGCGTGTCTCTGCTCCTTGCAGAAAGAATCCAACTCACATAGTAATTGACAGATTGTTTTCATACCAAGCCACTATGTGCAGAAAACACACTTTCATGGGTAATAGCCGTAACCTGGTGAAGTTTAACCATTGCTGATACCATAATCAAGTCTCGGATTGCCCATGTTATTCAGGTTGCACTCGGCACTGGGCCCAGCCTTCGCTTCTTTTTGGCTCCTCTGTCTTTAATTGTCTCTACGCCAGCTAATGGAGAGATGGCATGGGATGCAGGGGAAGATAATCTAACTATTTGTTATTTTTAAAAATTGTTTGGTGATGGGAAAGTAGACTCATTA
>NW_012154951.1:5243090-5247647 GCF_000956105.1 Propithecus coquereli | reverse complement strand
CAGAGAGCTAGGATTACAGGCGTGAGCCACCGCGCCTGGCCCAAGCCATTCTTTATTTCCAGCATGTAGACTATGTGCTAAGCAGCATATTAAGTGCTGGGAGCGCTACAGAGAATAGGTGTGGTAGGACAGTCTGCTAAGGAGAAAGATTTGATCATACTCGGGCATCGAGAATGACACTACAAAGTATGGTGCTTTGGCATGTTGAGCACTTGTGAATTAAAGGAAATTGGAAAGCCTTAGAAAGCTGTCTTAGAACCAAGAACATTTTAACCTTCTTTTGTTTCCTGCCCCCACCCCCAAGCACAGGAGGGGCTCTTTCTGGAAGTTCCCTGATCTGACTCAGGAAAACTTCTTCCAAAAGAAATGCAATTGTTAGGACATTTTCCCTAGGGTTTCTCATTAAATAATCAGGAAAGAGGAACCACCGGAGAAGAGAAGAGACTAAAAGTCATCACCATGCCCGGATGGACTTTAGACTAGTCTTTCGAGGGTGGCTCTGAGAGATCGCCTAAGAGACTTTATCTGCAAAATAAGACAACCATTGTTCACGGTGCAGTTCCTCACCTTCCCTTAACTTTGCCCATTCAGCTTCCAAAGAAAATCACTTACAAACAATTGTCTGCTCTTTGTGTTCATTCAATTCCCCTAAAAATCATTTATCACCCATCAAAACTGCCTACATTGCCCACTTGCCTCTCCCCTATGAAGAGGATATATAAGTTTCAAACATCTACTCTTTCCTTGAGTCTCATATTTTTAAGACTTGTATGTCTATGTGCACATTAATAAATTTGTATGTCTTTCTCCTGTTAATCCACCTATTGTCAGTTTTTTTAGCGGACTTGAACCTTCAGAGGGGGAAGGAAATTTTCTTTGCCTCTACAGTGACTTAAGGCAAAGCATAAAATACTTGCTACAGTAGGCAGAGGGTCACGGGAGCACACAGTGTACATCATCCTGGGGGCCTAAGGCGCATCTCTAAGAGAGTGACAACTAAGCTGAGACTCAAGTCAGCCAGGGCAAGGACATGGTGCTTTTGGGGGAAGTGTCAGTGTTTCAGTGTGGCTGTTTCGGGGAGGGAGGAAGAGACTGAGCGTGTGTGTGAATGTGTGTGCCTATGGGGTGGGAGGGAATGTGGGAAGAGAACAGTGGTGAGAAGTAAGGCTGGAAAACTGAACAGGTAGGGAATTACATGGCAAGATAAGGAGTTTTTAGGACAATGAAGGGCCACTGAAGAGTTTTACAGTGAAGAAAATGGCACCCAGATGTACAGTTTAGGAAGATCACTATGGCTACGTTATATGGGGGCGAAGAGGAGAGACAGAGAGGTTAGTCAGAAGGCTGCTGCAGTGCTCCAGACTAGACGTGCTACAGATCTGAATTAATGGGGACTCATTGATTAATTGAACACATATTTATCGAAGCTTACTAGGAGTAGATTGTGAACAAAAAGGCATCGATCCTCACAGAGCTTAAAATCTGGTGGAGGAAACAGACACTAATAACATAATTGTACAAATAAATGGAGAGTGACAGCTGTGACGGGCGCTGCTGTGGCAGAGACTGCTTTCCCTCTGTTGTTCGCTCCTTTGCCAGGTAGAGCGCTGCACTACATGTCCCAGCCCAGCATGGGATGGTCGTGTGACTAAGGTCTCGACTCCAGCCAGTGACATCTCAGTGGAAGTGATGGGGTGTGGCAGAGTAATACACTAGGGGGATCCTCGCCCACTCAATGTGTGGAGGGAAGATAAGCACAGAGTGTTATGTGAACAGGAAATAACTCCTAATAGATGAGCAATTATATATTTGGGTCCATTCATTACAACAGCTTAGCTTACCATAAACCAACATACATTGACAAAGAAAAGCAGAGGGTAAAATGAATTAGCAAAATTATGGGGGACCCTGACATAATCTGGGGAAGCAAAGTCAGGAAGATTTCACTGTAGAATTCTAAGGATGAGTAGGTGTTAGCCGGAATTGACAGAAGTGAGCAGTTCAAGAAACATTCAACAGGTAGACTCTGTGGCGCTAGACAACCGGATGTGCAGCTGAAAGAGAAATTATAACAGAAGAAACGGCTTGAAAAAATGGCAGAAATGTTTTATGTCTCTCTAAAGCATCCCCCACTCCTTTTGGAGAGCTTGGACCTGCATCCCTGCCTCAGGTCAGTGGTTGGGAGGGGCAGGGGAGAGTTCTTTGTTTTTTTGCACCACAAAAGATGGGTGGAGGCCACAAGATCATCTTAGATGGGACCATGGGATTAATCAGAACCTTTAAAAGCTCTGTACTTCTGCTCAGACAGAGGACGCTGGTACTTTGAGATGGGAATCTGTCAGCCTCCTCATTTGCTGGCAAATTAATAAACTCCTCTTTCCTTCTCCTCAAATCACTTGTCCTCTTTCTTCTGATGTGGGCTCGGGGACAAGTGCCAAACTTTCAGGAACAGAATTAAAGATAACATCCTGGATTCTGCTTCAGGAAACCTGACAGATGATAGTGCTGGCTTAAGAGCATATGGGAAGGAGAAAGATGATAAGGACAATTTTGGACATGTGAAGTTTGTGGTGCCTGAGGACCAACATTAGAGATGTCCCAACTGTTAGAATTATGGTTCTAAAGCTCAGTAGAGAGGGATTAGGTGGCAGATACATTCTGGGGGTTGGGGGGAGGTCATTTGCCTCTGAATAATCATTGAAACAAGAAAAATAGAGCAGATAGCCCAAGGAGATTGTGTAATGTCAAAAAAGCAGAGTCAAGAATGGATTTTCAAGGAATGGCAATACAAGGGAGGAATCTAGGAAGAGGAGTCTTCGAAGACTCAGGAGAAGCAGTTGGAGTGGTAAGAGGAAAAACTGGATAAGAAAGGTATCCTAAAAGCCAAGGGAAAGATGTCGCACCCCTATTTATAGTTTTTAATCTAAATAACAGTAGAATTAATTATTCTCTGATAATGTTGCATAATAGGAAGGATTCTGGAGTTTCAAAACTTTGGATGGAAGCTGGGCGTGGTGGTGCGTGTCTGTAGTCCCAGCTACTGGGGAGGCTGAGGCGGAAGTGTCACTGGAGCCTGGGAGTTTGAGTCCATCCTGGGCAATGTAGTGAGACCCCCATCTCTTAAAAAAATTAAAAAATAGAAACTTAGGATAGTCATAAGACTTTGCTAGATTAGACAGTCATCTAAAAGTTGTGGTTTAAAATGGTCGAAAAGCTCTTAGACGATGACAAATAATTGAAACGCATGCTTCAGATGTTTTGGCTAAAGTGATCTAAACTGCACATGATCTCTGACAAAAAAGCACTGTCATATCACAGACCTGTTCCTGATAGAGCATTCAAGATCTTAGGGTGCTATTTCAGTCTACTTCACCGTTGGAATAAAGCAGAAGATGGAAGTAACATCAAAAGCATAGTAAAATGTTCCATTTTAACAAGAAAAGCATAATCTAGACTCTAAGTTCCTTTTACTGTGGTTTTCTTTTTTCCCTTTGATTTTGCAAAGTTGTCAAAAACTGATTTCATTTGGAATAATTTTAATAACCAAAAAAAAAAAAAAGGATCCAACCACTTCCCTCTCTCCTTCCCCTTTATCCTCTTATTTACTTTTCTCAGTTCTCTTACCTTTGACCAATGGATAGATCCTTCCTCATTTTTCTCTACTTCCCAAAGCCCAAATTAGCTATTCTGGTTGGCATAACAAATCTTCTTATGGAGACTATAGAAATACTTTTACATCTTTTTTTTTCCTGCCTTTATCTTCCTTCTTAAAAAAAAACAAAACAAAAAAACACTAACCCATTCATCTATTTGTCTCAGCCTTCCAGTTAGTAAATCTCTTCCCTTCCTTTCCTGTCTCATTCTTTTTTTTCCTTTTCATTTCTTGTTGGCAATCTCCTTTTACTTCTTCCACCTTTAAATAGTTTTTCTTTGCTTCTGCACCTTGTTCTATTTTCTCCAGTGTAGGGCCACCATAAGCTGGTGCGGTATTTTTCTCCATTCCCAAGTGGTATGCTTTTTAACTTTTCCATCTATATGGTGAGCACGATAATGCTTCTCCTATGCAACCCCTCCCATTTTTCACACTTTTTATGTGCAAGATACTGTCTTACATAGTTTGGGGAATAAGACATTGGTCATTTTCTTTGTCCTTAAGTTTTTTTGCCATAAATAAGTAAAAATTTGTTGTTTCCTAAAAGTGATTATAACAAGAGACGTCACGTATGAATGGCATAGGCAATGAGTGATGGTGAGTTCAGGGAAAGGAAGGATAAGGTGGATTTAGGAAACCTGGGAAGGCTTCATGGAAGAGGAGAGGAAGCTTCGGCTTGAGAAAATGCTGATTTGCATCTCCTGGGTAGGCAGAGGCAGGCTCCTAGGGAAGTACAAAGGAGTAAGATAGCAGCGTTTCTATGAGGAGCACTTCGGAAAAAAAAATAGTCTGTAACTGCAAAGTGTTGTTATTTCCATCCCCTTGTAAGTCATCACCATCAAAAAAGCAACTTCAAGAACCTCCGTTATTTGGCCATTTTGAAATGTCAGACTTATTAGAGTCCC
>NW_012154951.1:5234101-5241275 GCF_000956105.1 Propithecus coquereli | reverse complement strand
AACTCCTGAGCTCAAAGGATCCACCCGCCTCGGCCTCCCAGAATTCTGGGATTACAGTGTGAGCCACCGTGCTGGCTGGCTCAATCTTTTTACGACTCTGTTTCTTCACCTGTAAAATAGGAACAATAATGGTTCTTTGTAGGGTAGTTTTAAATAACTTATTAGATGTAACAAGCTTAGAAAAAAGTGGCTGCCACCAAATAATACGTGTTAGCAATGATGATTCTCATTATTACCCACCGCATAGGACTTGGAGGGACATGAAATAGGATAATGCAAATGAACACGTATAGTACAGTACCTGACACACAAACCCAACAAATACTAGCAATTATTATAACAACGACACAACAATTAATACTGTAATTCTTAAAGTAGTTTCTCAGTCAATGGACCGACCATCTTATATTCCAGTCTACAGTGGCTGCAGGTAATTGAAAGCTGCAGGTAATTACGGGTCTCATAAAGCAGAGTGTGAAGACAAAAGCATGGAACCATCAAGGGGAGATCAGTGGTTTAGTTCCAATCTCCAGCACTAATGAGCTACGCAACCTTGGCCTGGTCATTTGATCTCTCTGAGTTTCAATTTTTTCATTGTTAGATGAAAGCCTCAATGTTCTTCCAGCTCATAAATGCTGTGATTATGTCTTCATGTGGTTTTAAATTTTAAAAACTTGGTTTATAGATATACTTTAAAAGCAAGTTGAGGCCGGGCGTGGTGGCTCACACCTGTAATCCTAGCACTCTGGGAGGCCGAGGCAGACAGATTGTTTGAGCTCAGGAGTTCAAGACCAGCCTGAGCAAGAGTGAGACCCCGTCTCTACTAAAACTAGAAAGAAATGATCTGGACAACTAAAAATATGTAGAAAAAATTAGCTGGGCGTGGTGGCGCATGCCTGTAGTCCCAGCTACTGGGAGGCTGAGGCAGGAGGATGGCTTGAGCCCAGGAGTTTGAGGTTGCTGTGAGCTAGGCTGATGCCATGGCACTCACCCTAGACTGGGCAACAGAGTGAGACTCTGTCTCAAAAAAAAAAAAAAAAAAGCAAGTTGAAATCTCTCCTTGCAACTGATATTGACTTTAATTATTCTAGGCATGGAAGAAACTTCCTTTTTTATTTCCCAAGACCATTTTCACAGGATCTGAAATAAGGAACGATGAAAGTCCGAGTGGAACATGGTTATCTAATCATCACTGTATTATTTTTTAATGTATATTTCTGGCATATTATAAACTAAATGGCCAAAAGTGAAGCCTGTACAAGGGTAGTCACTTTAGTTAGGTATGGACTAGAATTGTAATGTAGAAATTACCTCTGACAGTATCTAAAATTTGATATCGCTATCTCCTATTAACTTCAGGGACTTTATCATGTGAGAAATTTTATGAGGTTTTTATCAATCCTGTCAGTTGTACCCTGACTTCTCCAGAAACATCATGCTGGTTAAGCTCTGTGCAGTATTTTTTTTTTCCAGAAGCCGGAGAGTCTTCTATTCCGTTTTTATTTCCAAAGGCAGGGTGGGGCTGTGGCTTGGCAGTGGAGGGTGTGGTTTTGATGGGATGGCCTAGGCAAGGGAAAATAAACACTACAACATGTGGTTGTGATGACAATTTAGTGTCTAGAGACCATACATCCTTGAGAGCTCTATGTTTATGCATAAAATATCTCCAACTGGTTTAGAACTATTCACGCATCCAAGAGAGTGTTGCTAAGAGAGAAAGGAGAGGGAGAGAAGAGGGAAGGGGAGACGGAAAACAGTATTTAAGTATGAACTGTGGAAATATAAAACAAGAAGGGTCCTTAAAGATCACCGAGTCCAGCTTGCTGATTATTCATAAGGGAAACTGAAGCCCAAAGAGGTTCAGCACTTGTCAGAGGCGTCTCCATTACTCAATAACCAAGCCAGCAGCAGAACTTAGGTGATGTCTGAAGCTGGGTGTTCATTCATTCGTTCAAGCAACATTATTGAAAGACAATTAGAGGGTCGCATTAGGCACTGAACGACAAGACACTTCCACAGCTTATATTCTAGGGGAAGAGATGCGATATGTACCAAATACATGACAAAATCAATACAATGATAAAACCGTATAATAATTTGTAAATAAATAAATTGTAAAATAAATACAATGGTAAAATCAAAGTATTGACGGCTTGAAAGAAAACAAAATGGTGTTGGGCACAGGGTGATGGCGTATGTGGGGAGGGAAAGCGTCTCTGAGGACTTAGCCGAGGGCTGTGAAAGGAAGCAACCGGGCAAAGACTGTGGCACAGAGCCTTCTAGGCAGAGGACACGGCAAGCCCTGAGATCCTGAAGTGGGGAGTGTGTTTGCGGTATTCAAAGAAAGCAGGCACACGAAGCTGCCGTGCAGTGAGCAAGCGAGACAGTGCTGTACGTGCGGGTGGAGAGGGAGGCGTGGGCAGAGCAGGGAGAGCTGTATGCTCCATGGTCAAGGACTGGATTTTATTCTAGATGCAAGGGAAGCCATTGGAAAGTTTTAAGCGGGCAGTGACACGATTCGATTGACAGATTGGAAAGTGCTGGAGTGGAAGCAGCAAGATCAGCTAGGATGCTATTGCCCTTGTCTAGGTGCACAATAATGTGGACCAGGCCGGGCGTGGTGGCTCACGCCTGTAATCCTAGCACTCTGGGAGGCCGAGGCGGGAGGATCGTTTGAGCTCAGCAGTTGGAGACCAGCCTGAGCAAATGTGAGACCCCGTCTCTACTAAAAAAATAGAAAGAAATTAACTGCACAACTAAAAATATATAGAAAAAATTAGCCGGGCATGGTGGCGCATGCCTGTAGTCCCAGCTACTCGGGAGGCTGAGGCAGGAGGATCGCTTGAGCCCAGGAGTTTGAGATTGCTGTGAGCTAGGCTGATGCCACGGCACTCTAGCCCGGGCAACAGAGGGAGACTCTGTCTCAAAAACAAACAAACAAACAAACAAACATGGAGCAGGGTGGTGGCAATAGGTAGAGACGGGGAGAAGTGGACAGACTGATGCTCAGAGAAGACACAACGGGGCATGTCCCCAACTTTGTTACTCAATGTTCTTATTACTAATAAGGCGAAAGATGAGATTTATAAGTAAAACAAAATTCCAAAACCTTTAAGCATGATTATCATTGCTTTGTACCAATGTTGTTTTAGGCCATGTAACTGCTTAAAATATGATTACTACTTGTAAACTCCAAGGGACCAGAATCTCTACCCTCATTACATTCCCATGTTAGTGTAAAAATAATTGATTACAAGAAAACAAGCAGATACCAGGGTTTTCATAAAATACAAAAATAATCTTCCAGTTTATGATCTGAAGTCACTGTAGATTTAGCTCAACTTCATTTCCAGCTAATATGTTTACATCCACATAGATATTCGTATTTCACAGATTTTTTTTTCCAATTTTTATCATGACCAGGGATGTAAAGGTAAATCAATAAATTTTACTCTACAAAAGTAGACTGGAAGGCTTTAGAAATATTTTCAAAATGAGAGTTCTAATAGCTGCTTTTAAAAATTTAACTAACCAATAATATTTGATAAAAATTCATTTAATTAGGCTGTAATCTAAGAGTTTTAATTTTTGCATCCTATAATAGCCTTAGCACAGACTATTTTGATTATATGTGTAATACTGGGTTACCCAGTTCAGAATATTTTCCCAAATGTGGAAAAGGATTAAGCATGACATAAAACTCATGAAACATGCCAAAAACCTACATCTCGAATGTCCCCATAATATCAGTGGCTGTCATTGAATATCCCTAAGATACCCCAGATGCTTTAAATATGTCAAATATAATCCTTAGAGTAAGCATGCAAGTTTGGTATTATTATAAATCTCTAGAGAAAAAGCAGCTGCGATTCATATATAGTAGCGCTAGATCAGGAAGAAAACCCAGCTTAGTTCTTAGGCCCAGTCTTTTGGATATGCCCGTTTTTATGGATCATTAATTCTGAGACATTGGGGTAGAGAAACATTTATACATGAATTTGCACTCAAGTCCAAAAACTGATGTTCTCTGGTCAAAGCCTTATTTAGCTGTTCTGATATTTTCCCATCGTGATGACCTGGTCTGGAAATTCTGCATCGAGTTACCTGCTAGGTTAGCATTGCTCAGACTTGAGCAATGTCTGAAACTCTTCAATAGGGAATAGAGATCTGTTATTGATTTAAATAAAATGTCAAAGAATGTGTCTTTAAAAAGTATCAACATAAAATTAGTTATAAATTCCTTATAGTTTTTACATATGCAATGATGGAACTGAAAGTCAATTTAAATATTACATTCCAACAAAGCTATTGAAACACAGAAACTCTGTGGTTCACATACTGCAGTCTTCCTGAAAGTCAGTTGATGGCCTCAGTGTGAGAACGTTATTGACTTTTGCATTATAGTCTTTTCATTTGGCTTTTTGCTGCTGTGCTGATCCAGTTCTGCTGCCACCTTTCTCTATTCTATATACTTAAAAACCTTCATTCCATGGTGCACATGATGTCATTTGGTGTGGAATTGGGGCAAACTTATTTGGTTTGCTTCCATTCTTTTGTGTTACCCTTGTCTTGCCATGGTTGCAGTTGTAGACACAGCAGTACGTAAGGGTACTAACGTTGGTTGTCAGTACCTGGTCAAAAGCTGGTAATTCAGATGATCCAGATAATGCTTACTGCTATATTTTAGATACCTCAAAAATGAAAGCATGAAATTTTATTTTATAAAGAAAATTTTATAAAGAAAATTTGTGGATTGACAAGACTATAGTTTTCTAGTCTATAGTTTTCCACAAGCTCTGCTTGAACAAACTTGCATTTGCATGATATAGTCTCAGGTTCAGGGAAGATAACGTTTACTTCTATAGAATATCATCCTCACATCATATTATGGAATAAAAAGCAATTGGCTAAAAGAATGAGATAGCTCTATATGTACTGACTTGAAAAGATGTCCACAATTTATTAAGTGACAAAAGCAATACATCACAATTGAAAACAGGGACTCAAACAGACACTTTTACACCAATGTTCTCAGCAGCATTATTCACAATAACCAAAAGTGGAAGCAACCCATGTGTCCATCAACAGATGAATGGATAAACAAAATGTGGTATAGACACACAGTGAAATATTATTTAGCCATAAAAGGAATGATGTTCTGATACATGCTATAACCTGGGTGAGCCTTGGAAACAGTAGGCTAAGTGAAATAAACTAGACAAAAATGAGCAAATGTTTTACGATTCCACTTATAGGAAGTATCAGGAATAGGCAAACTGATAGAGACAGAAAGTAGAATAGAGATTACCAGGAGTTGGGGGAATAGGGGAGAATGAGTTACTGCTTAATGGGTATAGAGTTTCTATCTGGGATGATGAAAAATTCTGGAAATAGATAGTGGTGATGATTGTACAACATTGTGAGTGAATTTAATGCCACTGAATTGTACACTTAAGGTTAAATAGTAAATTTGATGTTTAGATATATTTTACTACAATAAAACTTTTCAAAATAAAAAATCATTATGTCAATATAACATGTATGGTGTGGTTATACATATGAGTATGTATGTGTGTAAACACACACACATGTTATACATATATCTTTGTAAATGCATAGAAAATTTTCTGTAGTATACATACTAAATTTTTAAGAGTGAGGGGAGGTGTTACGGGTAGAATCATGTCCTTCCAAAAAGATATCTTGAATTTTTAACCGCCAGAACCCCAGAGTGTGATCTTATTTGCAAATAGGGTTGTGCAGTAAGGGTAGTTAAGGTGAGGTCATACTGGAATAGGGGGGCCCCTAATCCAATGGGACCTGTGTCAGTATAAGAAGATGTCCCTGTGAAGACAGACACACAGGGAGAATGCCACGTGAATATAGGGGATTGGAGTGATGTGTTCACAAGCCAAGGAATGCCAGTGGTTTCCAGCAAACATCAGAATTTAGGCAGAGGCGAGGAAGGATTCCCTTACAGGTTTTAGAGGAAGTATGGCCCTGCTGGCAACTTGACTTCGGACTTCCAACATCCAGAACCATGAGAGAAAAAATTTCTGTTGTTGTAAGCCACCCAATTTGAGGTACTTTGTTATGGTAGTCCTAGGAAACCAATACCAGGGGCTTTATATTTCATATTTTTGTATTGTTGGATACATGACTGTGGGCAAGATTTGATTTTGCTACCAGAAATAAAATTTCACTTAACCTCATTAGTCATCAGGAAAATGAAACTTAAAACTACATACGATGTGATACCGTTACGTATCCACCAGAATGGCTAACATGTAAAAGACAACATGAGGGTTGGAGAGGATATATTACAACTGGAATCCCCATTCATTGTAAATAGGAACATAAATTAGCATAACCACTTGGAAAACTGACAATAGCTATTAAGCCTGAACATAAAAATACCTGTGACCCACCGGTTTCCACTCCTCAATGTATAACCTACAGAAATACTTGTATGTGTTCATCCAAAGACATGTACTAAAATGTTCATAGCAGTACTATTCATAATACTTTCAACCTGGAAACATTCTAAATGTCCACCAACAAGACAACGGATAAATAAATTGTGATATATTCATACAATGGAATACTCTACAACAGTAAGAATAAACAAATTATTGCTACATGCAACAACGTGGAGGAATCTCAAATACACAATATTGAGTAAAATAAACCACTTACAAAAAAGCATATATTGTAAGATTTTATTTATACAAAGTTAAAAAGTAGCTAAAACTAATCTATGTTGCCTTTGTGACTACCCTTGAGGGAGGATAGCGGCTGGGGATGGGGGAGCAAGAGGAACTTCTGGAGAACTGGTGATGCTCTGTTTCTTGTCCTTAGTGGTGGTTACATGGTATCTTAGTACGTTCAGGCTGCTATAGCAAATTGCTTTAGACTGGGTAACTTAAGAACAACAGAAATTTATTGCTTACAGTTCTGGAGGCTGGGAAATCCAAGATTAAGGTGCCAGCAGATTTGGTGTCCGGTGAGGGCTTGCTCCTCATAGATGGCATCTTCTATTGTCCTCACATGGAGGAAGAGGAAAATAGGTTCCCTGAAGTGTCTTTTATAAGGGCACTAACCTATTCATGATAGCAGAGCCCTTGTGACCTAATCACCTCCTAAAGGCCCCACTTCTTTTTTTTTTTTTTTTTTT
>NW_012154951.1:5229016-5233226 GCF_000956105.1 Propithecus coquereli | reverse complement strand
GCTCTTGCTCAGGCTGGTCTCCAACTCCTGAGCTCAAACGATCCACTCGCCTCCGCCTCCCAGAGTGCTAGGATTACAGGCGTGAGCCCCCGTGCCCGGCCAAAACTCACATTTTGAAACCTTGAGAAACTCTGTCTAAGAGCTGCTTGTCAAGACTTTCTATTACTCTTCAAGTTTCTTTCCTATCAGAGCTTCATATTCCTTCTCTGGTTTCTGTATACAACTGTTTTTTTTGTAGTGGTTACCTCCCAGCTGGTATTTTTGGCTTTTGCCCAGGAAAACCCTGTTTGCTGATCTGTGGTCTCTTGTTCTCCTCTGCTGTTTCTAACCTTTGAACTCTTAATCTGCCATCTTGGACACATCAGATTCTTCCTGGCTCCCCTTTCCCATCACTTCCTTTAAGGATTTAGGGAATGAGAAATTCCTACAAGTCTCTATTTCTAGCCATGGAGACTCAGGCTTACTCTGCTCTCAGGGTATTATTCAGTTTTATTTATCCTAAATATAATTACTGTTATATTCCAAAGGGATATAGTTTGCTTTCCTGTTTTTGTAGTAAAATTTTTATTGGCTACAAGCTTTTTAAGAGCAAATATTCCAGACTTCAACAACAAGTAAACAAATATCACCACTATTATTTGGCATTATTAGGGATGTTTTAACTATGTAATAAGACAAGAAAAGCAAATGAGAACTTCAAATATTGAAAAAGAAAAGGCAGTTATTTTTATTTGCATATGGTATAAATATATGCCTAGAAATCCTAAATGACTCAATTAAAAATACTGAAACCAATAAGAGAATTTGGCAGAGTGACTGGGTATAAGATACATATTTTTAAAAAATCAATAATTTGTCTTTATATTAGTAATAGTTATATGAGAAATTGTAGAAATTACAAAATAAATTCTTTAAAAATATAGTGCTACAAAAAAGTTAACAAGAAAAGTTTAGAATCTATAGGAAGAAAACTATTAAATTTCATTGAAGGAAATATAGCATGTTCTGAATAAATGGAGAGACATACACAAATCCTGGATTTGAAAAATACCATGAAAATAAAACTCTGTACAAATTAATAGAAACATATTATCAAATCCAGTCTAAATCTAAGGACCCAATAATGAAAAGAATATGAAAAAATAAACTTTCAAAAGTGCCAAGAGAATGTTGAACAGGAATAATAAAGGACAACTTGTTGCACCACATATTTTTAATAAGTACTATAAAGTGACTGTAATAAAAATAGCATATTATGTCCCATAGATAATAGATAAGACTTTTACAGTCCTAGAAACTGGTCTTTCATGATCCAGGGTGCTTGTAAATCTGCCACACCCGAGCTCCTAAACAAGCTAAGAGCCCGTTGATGTCTCCTGCCCTGAGCTGTTTCCTTCTTTTCCCTCCATTTATTCAGGAAGTCAGGCAATACACAAAAAGCAGGCACTAGACTGGAATTTAGAGGAAGAACTGTGCAAAAGACCCTGTTACTGCTTTCAGGGAGTTTGAAGTCTAGTGGGAGAACTGGACAGTTACAGCAGTGAAGAATAGTATGTTTTTCTGTGGGGGTCTTGCTTCTCCCCACTCCCATGGGTTTACCTGGGCCCACAATCTGACAGGTTATATGTTTCTTAGCCAATATCACTGGCATCTTTCCAAAGAACCAAACTAATAAAATTCCCTGTAAAGTAAAATTAATATCATTGTAGCTGGCAATTGGAATGTGAATTACATCTCACTACAACAGTGGCATTGAAACTTTTTGGATTCAAGACACTTACAGTCTCAAATTCCTTTTTGTACACTGGTGATGAATAATTTGAAAACAAATTTAAGAAGACAATTCTATTTACAATAGCAACATAGCTGGGTACAGTGGCTCATACCTGTAGTCCCAGCTACTTGACAGGCTGAAATGGGAGGGTCACTTGAAGCCAGGAGTCTGAGTCTAGCCTGGGCAACATAGTGAGACCCTACCTCTAAAAATAAAATAAAATAAAATACTTAGGGATAAATTTAACAGAAAATGTGCAAGAGTTGTACACTGGAAACTATAAAACATCATTGAAATATATTAAAGAAGACCTAAGTAAATGGAAAGATGTCCCATGTTTATGGATTAGAAGACTTAGCACAATTAAGATGATAATACTCCCCAAACTGATCCACAGATTCAAAGTAATACCTATCAAAATTGCAGCTTTATTTCCCAGAAATTGATAAAAAGTTTCTAAAATTCATGTGATATGGAAGAGGCTCACACTAGCCAAAACAATCTTTATAAAGAACAACTTTGGAGGACTCACACTTTCCCATTTCAAAACCTATCACAAAGCTACAGTAATCAAGACTGCATGGTATAGACAGAAAGATATATATACACATATATATCAAGAGAATAGAATTTAGAGTTCAGAAATAAACCTAGACATCTGTGGTCAATTGATTTTCAGTGAAGGTGCCAAGACAATTCCATGGAGGAAAGAATAGTCTTTTCAACAAATGGTGTTGGCACAACTAGATATCCGCATGCACAAGGATGAAGTTGGACCCCTACCTCACACTGAAATAAATGGGAAATCATAGACCTAAACGTAAGAGCTAAAGTTATAAAAGTCATAGAAGAAAATTTAGGAATAACTCATGGATGGGTGGGGAACCTGTGGCCTTGGGGCCACATGTGGCCTTCTGGATCCTGACTGTGGCCTTTTGACTGAATCCAAATTTTACTTTCTGTGTAGTTTGGATTCAGTACAGGGGCCACACTTGGGAATCTGGAGGGCCACATGTGGCCTTGAGGCCACAGGTTCCCCACCCCTTTTACTAAAATCACAGGCAGCAAAAGAAAAAATAGATAAATGGGACTTCATCAAAATTAAACTTTTGTGCATCAAAGGATACTATCACAAAAGTGAAAAGACAAGAAGATATACAAATGGCGAATAGGTGTATGAAAAAAACGCTCAGCATCATTAGATGTCAGGTAAATGCAAATACTGCTTCATACCGAGTAGGATGGCGTATTCAAAAAGACAGACAATAACCAGTGTTGATGGGTTTGTGGAGAAATGGAAACCCTCAGACATTGATGGTGGAAATGGAAAATGGTGCAGCCACTTTGGAGAACAGTTTAGCAGCTGTGTAAAAAGTTAAACACAGAGTTACCAGATGACCTAGCAATTCCACTCCTAGGTGTGTATTCAAGAGAATTGAAAATATACACTCACACAAAACTTGTACTGAAAAGTTAACAGCAGCATTATTTGTAATAGCCAAAAGTAGACAAAAAACCAAATATCTATCAACTAATGAATGGATAAACAAATGTGATTTAGTTAATCCTCATTATTTGTGGATCCTGTATCTGTGAATGCAGCTGCATGCTAAAATTTATTTTAACCCTCCGAATCAATATTTGTCATGTTTCATAGTCATTTGTGGACAGGCACAGAGTGGCAAAAAATTTGAGTCGTTTGATGTGTGTGCTTGTTTTCTGCCATCTTGTTGCAGCTCTGATAACTATAAATGAGTATATTTTTCATAGTCTATTTAGTGTTATTGTTTGTTTTTTTCATTTTTATGCTCTTTGTTGGTGATTTTGCTGTTTAAAATAGCACCCAAACATAGTGCTATAGTATTGTCTAGTAGAAAGCTGTGATGTGCCTTTCAGAGAAAATACTTGTGTCAGAAAAGCTTCATTCAGGCATGATTTACAGTGGTGTTGGCTATGAGTTCAATGTTAAGGAATCGACAATGATATTAAATAAGGTGTCTTTAAATAGAAGCACACACTAAATAAGGTTATGGATTGATTAATTGATGAAAATGTGAGCAGAGGTTTATAGGAACCTGATCCTGTATTTCCCCTAGGAGCAATGGTTCACTGTTTGCTAATTCAGTGTTGGCTGTGACTTATAGAACAAAACGACCACAAATAATGAGAATTGACTGCTTATCCATACAATGAAATATTATGTGGCCATGAAAAGGGATGAAGTACTGACATTGCCAGAACATGATGACCCTTGAAAATACTATGCTATGTGAAAGAAGCCAGACACAAGAGGCCACATATTGTATGATTCTACTTATATGAAATGTTCAGAATAGGCAAATCCATGGAGACATAAAAATACATTAGTAATTTTCAGGGACTGGGGAGAAGGGAGAATGAAGAATGACTGCTAATGGACAGAGTTTCTTGGTGTAA
>NW_012154951.1:5198140-5228966 GCF_000956105.1 Propithecus coquereli | reverse complement strand
TGCGGAAGAAGTTACTTTTTTCAGTTGATGGTTTAAGAATGAATTCTCACATAAACTGACATTGTGGAGGTCAGACATTATTCAAGTATCCCAAAAATTCTAATGACTGTGGTCCTTATTAATAAGCTTTTGTCTCTAATGATCTGAGAAGTAGAGCCAGTGAGCGCTCTTAGTTTCAGGGCTGTGATGAATGTGCCAAGGAGCATGGGCCAAATGTTTACAGGTTCGGTGCAGGAAGCGGGGGCCCAACCATAATTACCTTAAAATGAATATCAAGATTCTCGGGAAGGGGCCCAGAGCCTCAGCAGAGTCACTGTCATGGGCCTGGCTGGTGCTTCGCCTCTTTGCTTCTGCTCTGAGCTGGGTCCCACTGATTTTAAGTTTCTGTAGTTTAGGTATATTTACATAAAAACTTACATTACTTACATAAATAGGGCCCCCCAGAAATAAATTTAAAAAAAACACAGCAATTTTAGTATAGTGGAATTTTTAAAAATAATTGAGCTGTCAAAGGGAAGAAATTGAAGTAAAAAAAAAATTCTGATTCTATGAAAGACAGGTCTTGTCTGAGCAATTAGAAATAGGGACTGGAAATAGGAAGGCTTAGTTTTCTATTCTAAAGCTAACCAACAATCATTAATTTGATTAGAGAAATGATTTTGAGCTCCTATTTTTTAAAATAAAAAAATTTAGAGGCTAGGCATTGTTTGACATTTTTTGAAATTCCATTGATATCTGATTTGATCAAACACAGCTGAATTCTCACATCTGCTTCTGCATTCAATCTGTTGCTATGTATTGTTTGGGTTGGAGGTTATGAAGAAAATCTGGCCTTACGCACATATATTGTTAGAAAACAAAAAGAGTATTTTAATAGCTTTTAAGATAATTGTGGATATTCTTCCTTGATACTACACCAAAATTTGACAAGTTATAGTTTCTGAAAGATTAGTTACAATGTGGAATCTGATATCATAATAGTGACCTTTTGTATTCTGATAAACTAAAATTCATTGGCTGACCTTCCACTTGAATGAGTCTTTTACCATGCATGATTTTGGGGCATCACACTTGGACATTTGGAAAATATTGGCTTACTAAGTCATGCAGAGCATCCAAATGTTGGTAAATTTCAATTTAATACAAAAAAATCTTATTTTTTAATGTCACAGTCAATCTCACTAGAAAGTCTTACGTACTGAGAAGCTGTCAACCTCACTGTGGTGGCTATAAGCATTCCATAATTCTACTTTTCTCTTAAAAGCTCAAATTCTATCATTGGCAACAAATACAGTCAGTTGTTTTGGTTAAGTGACAGACTCACTTTATTTTTAAGAAAATGTCTGCCAAATACACATGTATGCGTAATAATAGTTTGTCAGTTGATAGGATGTTCTTTTAAAAAGTGGCCAGGTCAGCTCACAATTCAAACACTTGCAAAAGTGCTTTCCCTCAAGGCAATCATCCCATTCCAGCACGCAGCACACGTGCTTTATGTGTACGTACCCTCTCGTCACACAGAATATTAAAAAGACACATACTTAAGTGTGGAGGTTTAAGAAAATTAATAATTTTTACCGCTTCATCCAGGATATTCTTAAATGAACCTGATTTTCTGTTTTTTCTTTTTCTTTTTAGCTGTGTATGGGTCTGATGGTGAAAAACCCCCATGATTACTAGTACAGTTTTGTGCCATTACATTAATTTGTGCTAAGGTGCCAGCAGTTTTATCCACTATTGCTTTCATGCTATCAGGGCAAATGTCAACATAGTCAAAAGAGAAAATAGCATCTTGGCATTAGCATGAAGATGGATAGTTACGACTTGAGAACATTCCCTCTCTGCCTCACAGGGTCTCAGTGAATCTCAGGGGTCTGTAATGCACACTTTGAAAACCTGTGCATTGGACCATGAGTCCATGAAGGCAGAGCACAAGGACCTTAATGATTTGACTCACTGCTGTATCCTGGAGACACGAGGAAAAACAAGAAAGGAGGATCTCCATGAACGTTTGCTGAATGAACGTACAAACAACTCTCACAGAGTATCCAACTTTGTGTTCGCTTTGGTTAGATTATGGGTCTTGTGGTACTAAGAACTTCGAAACCTTTTCGCTGGTAGGATGAATCAGTGAAATACATTAAGTACTGCTTCAAATCCTTTTTGGAAGTAGGTAAAGTACAACTCTTTTTTTAAATAAAAAATTCCCTCTCAAGAGGAGTTTAATTATCATATTATTATGACAGAAGGTCAGAGATTCTGGATTTGTATTCTCTTTCCTTATGTGCAGATAAAATTACACTGCTCTGCACCCTCTGATTTGCCTAGAATTTTTTTCATGCTTGATTCCAAGTTAGTTCATCAAAGTAATTCTTCTGCTGTAGCCTCCAAACAATATTGGCTCTCTTTTCACAAGTAAGATTTTACCAGCACTCACTTGGCTAACAGGTCTATGTAAAACAGAGCTGGTAAACTTTCACCCATGTGGTAACAAGTGCTTGATTTCTGTAAATTTTTTAGAACTTTTTAACATTTTTCAACTCCCTGGTTATATATTTATATATATATACATAATATATATCACACATATAAACATACAACTCCTCAGTTATATATATGTGATCTATTGTTGCTAATTATAAAGTATGGATTTATAAAACCTAATTATATTCTGATTTTTAGATTAAAAGTTCAATATAAATCAGAAGCCTAAATTTTCTGCCTGCACCTCACTTCGTCCTGCAGGTGAGGGCCATTAGGGAACAACCTCAGAAATCCCCCCTCAACTTGAAGATCTTTCTCCATCTTCCTCATCAAGTAGAGTCTCTACTGGGGGTCTCCAGATGTTGTACAGAACAAAGGCAGCCAGGGAGCCCCAAACCTAGTCACACCTTCTGTGTGCAAAGTTCAAGAAGAAAATCAGTAGGATAATACGAAGCTTTCAACATTAAACCTAGAATGCAGTGTGGGTTCAACAGATACTTCTGGAATGTAAATGATCATTTTGCTTTTCACTTTCTGAAGACACCCAAGAACTCCCTTCCCGAGGCAGAACCCATTCCAACATCCTCCGCCCTGTCCACCTCTTGCCTTACCTACTGGAGTGTGGCTAAAGCTCGATTCTTTTTTTCTCACCTCTTAACCCTGTACCTGGGGCTTGGCAGGTGTTCAATAATTATATATTCGGGTGAATTGCTTCTTATGTCTGCTTCAGATTAATCCATACTGTGTGACCGTTACTGATCTGGAGAGAAGGGAGGAGTCATTTGGAGAGCAGAGTATTTGAGAGGAGGGATGACCCAGACAGGGTATCCCAGTGAATGGCAAATAAAATCCAAGGAAAGAAAGAAGAGGACCTAACAGGAATGGTGTTGACAGATGAAAAACAGGACACCCAGTTGAATCTGCATTTCAGATAAACAACAAATAATTTTTTTTTAGTAGGTTTCATGCAATGTTTGGAGCATAGTTACACTAAAAAAACTATTTGTAATTTATCCGAAATTTAATTTTAATTGGGCATCTTGTATTTTTTATTTGCCCAATCTGGCAACCCTAAACAGGGAGGGACAGGCAAGGTTTGCTCACACTTTCGTCAGCCAAGACTCTGAGGAAGGGGTGGTGGGAGTCTTCAGTGTTTAGTCACTTACGTTTCTGCTAAAAGGATTTTATTTTCTTTACAATAACATCCTTTACAAGAAAACTATTGCTAAATGGAAAACTACATTTTATTTTTACTATTCATTTAAAAAAAAATCTTTTGGCTTCGAGTCCAACCACAACGAAAATAGAGAATGAAACAGTGTAACTGGAGTCACCATAATCACTGAAACACTTAAGGAGACTTTTTCCATTTCCCCACAAAGTTTCACTCTATCCAGGTTCCTTTTGTCTTCTCTTTTCTCCTCTTTTCTTTGCTTTTCTCCTCTTCTCTGCTCTTCTCTTCTCCCTCTCGCTCTCCCTCCCTCCAATGCACTACAACCAACGGTGCACTAACTGTATACCAAGACTGCTCTGGAACTGTATCCTGGGATCCCTAGTTGGCATTTGCGTTTAGTACAGACAGAGGTCACTCCGAGCAAACTTAACAAGTCTTCTCTTGATTACATTGTGCCTAAAGTGTTAACCCGGTTAGCAGTCACAGCACAGATTTCCTCAATGAGACTCTTGTGCTCCCGACAGACAACGTAACTATTTATTTGCAAAGTGACTACCATTGACATTTGCGCTGCTCAATGCGAAGTGTTACCAGCGCTTTCTTTATGTCACTGTTTCTCTTCAGTAACCAAGAAAAGCAAAACAAAGTACAAATAACTGCTTATTCAGAAAGAAATCTCAGATTGTTCCTTAAACCTGCTCCAGGCAGCGGATACAGACTTTTGAGTGATCTGGAAAATATGAAAAGCACTTGGCTGGGAGACAAAACCCAAACTGATCTGCGGTGATGGCAAAAGCAGAAATAGGAGCTCAGTAATAAAAATAAATTTCTGTGTGGCTGATCGTGGCTCCGCTGCCTTCAGGAGGAAGGAGAAGGTCTCAGAAGTCACACTCTGATCTGTGTAGTTGTTGCTTTGGTGGTGGGGGCGGGGGGAGCAGGGCTTTGCTTTGAGAGCAGCCCCTCAATTGTTGGCTGATTGTTTGAAAAAAGCAAATGGGGCTGCCCTCTCCCTGCCAAGGGTTTTCTTCTGCCCGGCTCTCCCTGGGTGCCTGGAGGCTAGATCTCTGTGGCTCTCACCTGCTGCTTTGTTCTGACAAAGCTGGCGTCTTGCAGCCGCTGCCACTCACTCTTCCACGCTGTTGTCCCGGCTGTCCTAAATGTGTAAACCCTGTCACCCCCATCTGCCCAGCCACCTGCCTCCTTGTCTTTAAATATCTTCCTGCGACCCCACCACTTCTGGGAAGCTCTCTGGAATTATTGCCACCCACTTGCTTCCAACTGTTGGCACAACCTGCTCCGCCAAGCCACTCTGGAAAACACGACTGCAGCTCATTTCTGTTGACTGTTTCTATGTCTCAACAGAGGAAAGATGCATGCACTCTGAGTCAGGCTAAGGTTCATTTATTGACTTTGTCACTTACCAGCTCTGTGACCCTTGACCACAACAGTAAAGATGATACCCTACAAACTATAGAGCTCTTGTGGTGTGCCAAGCATGTGCACAGCGCTTTGCATGCTTCATTTTATCTTATCCTCTGTTAAACCTGTGAGATATACAATTATTCTCCTTGTTTTGCAAGAGAAAAAAGAGAAAGCTGAGGCTTGAAGAGGTTAAGCAACTTGGTCAAAGTCAAATAGCTCCTTAATGATGGAGCTAGGTTTGGAACCCAAAGAGTCAAGCTGTAAGTCCAAACTCTTACTGTGAACCAAAAACACCAGACTAGGTATTGTCATTATTTAATTCTCTCAGCAGCCCAGTTAAGTGTGTATGGTCCACATTGTACTCCAAGGAGATTCAGGGTCAAAAAGCTGAAGTGGTTTGCTGACGGTCATGCCTCTACTAAGTCGGCAATGCTGGATTCAACCTCATAGAACCCTGGTTCTTCACTTACCACCGGCATCTTCCAGATAGGCCAATACCTGTGGTGGGGTGGTGGAGGGGAGACAGTGTGTTGTGCTCTAACAGGTTTGCAAAATGCTGGGTCAAATCCAACTAAACAATTTTTTTTCCTTCTAGTTTTGTTATTGTTTAATCATAGGACTTTCTACAGTCTTTAACACCATGCAAAATGTATACTTTGAATCCTCAAAAAAGGATTTAACAGGCAGCTTTTCAAGTTTATTTGACCATAAAGCTTTTTTTGTGAGATCCACTTATTAACACTTTTTTGCAGTAGTGTTTCCCAGAATATAAATTTGCAAAACATTGCACTACATCATTTAAGTGCTAATACACAGAGATAAACTATGGATAGAGGTACATTTGTTGTGCTGTCGCTATTTAGTGACAAGGTTCTCTAGGTGCTCCCCAGACTGGGTGAGCTGTTGAGTCTGCCAGGGCCAACCAGCCGTTGTTGGTACTCAGGAGCCCGGCACCCAGATGTCGTTTGTTTCATCAGTTAATTGAACTAGTGTTTTGCCTGAGCTCTATGGTTCTCTGGCTCCTTCCTGCTGGGTTCTAATGTGGGCTCGAGCATTTCACAAGGTAGACTCTTGTTAAAATCCAATAAAATCAAACTCAGGGCAGAGTTTAGAATCAGTACCAGCCTTAGCATGGGTAGGCATTTAGCACTTTAGGACCTTTGCAATAATAGCTACCACTTTGTCAGTGTTTACTATGGACCGGGTTTAACATGAGTTGTTTCATTGAATCCTCCCCACAACAGTAAATACTGTTGTAGAAGTCCCAAGAGGGCCCTTGTGTGGTCCCCTCCCACATTGAATTAGTGGCTGCCTTGTGCAACCAATAGAATATCACCGAGGTGATGGTGCGTGACTTCCAATGGTTGGCATTAAGTCATTGCAGCTTCCGTCTTGGTCTCTTGGGTTTTTGCTCTGGGTGAGGCCAGCTGCCATTTTGTGAAGACTCTCAAGCAACACCATGGAGGGGTCCATGAGGAGAGGAACCAACTTGCCAGCCAGATGAGTGAGCCTTGGAAATGCATCCTCCAGCCCCAGTCAGACTTTCAGATGAATGCAGACCCCCACTGACAACTGACTGCAACTTCATCGGACACTCCGAGTGAGAACTCCCCAACTGAGCCACTCCCGAATTTCTGAGCTATTAGGATGACTATTGCTGTTTTAAGCAACTAAGTTTTGGAGTGACTTGTTACAAGCAGGAAATCGTTAATACAGACACTATTGCTGTCTTGCAGTTTTCAGATAAGGAAATGGAACCTGTAAGGGGGGTTAAGTTGCTAAGTCAAGGTCACAGGGCTTGCTCACTCAGCCAGAGGTTATGTGGCTGAGGTGCGATGCCACAAAGGACTCCTTTCCTCACACCCCAAAATACTGCACCAGAAGTCTGCAATGGCATCCAGAATTCTATTTCTGGGCTCATTTATTCAGTGTGTGATGTGATAATACAGAAAGTCTTGGAGCCTGTCCATCCTTCACCTCTCGTGAACTTCAGTTCCTTAGAGAGTAATATCATCTACCTGGTTGTGGATGAAATAATTTCGTGTATTAAAAGTTCAGGCAGATTCTAGGCACTGGATATTTGGAAGTTCCCTTGCCTTCCAATTCCTCCTTTAGCACCAGGCCTCACTTCGGTGGTGAGGAAAACACAAGGGTAGCCCAGCCAAGGATCTGTCATTCCCACCCTAAAGGGAATTAGCTCATCAGGATCCAGTCCTAACTGGCAGGAGACTGAGGAGGCAGGCTTTTTGCTTGGAGAGCAAAGGACAGGAAGACATAATTTCTGAGTATGGGTTACTTCGGGAGCAGGCAGGCCTGGCTGGGTGCCCCAGAGAGCTTTTGGAGCAGCTAGAGGGCATCATGAGAGCTTGAAGAAGGCAGGAGGGGGGTCCAGCAACTGCAAGTGGAAGGGAACTTTCCTTCATAGGTTCGCCTAAGGCCAGCCATACCCAAATCACATCAACAAAGATGACCAGTGTACAAAAAGCATCATGAGGAATATCTGCTACTTCAGTTTCAGCCAGTGGAGGCAAAGAAAAGAATGCAGTAATTCTATTGTAAGTTTTTTTAAAAAATTATTTTAACCCACTTACAGGCAAAAAAACCCCCCAAAACCAAGAAAACAAAAAACAAGTCCTTGGCTTCAGGTGTAAATACCTTCAGAGATCCACAAAAAACAAAGTTAAGTGTCTTATTTTAGGTCATATAGCTAAATAGAGGCACAGTTTGGTCTCGAACCCAAAACCTATGTTGTAATCACTATGTTTGATCAGATAAATTTGTTTTGGCTTGAAAAGCACACATACCACTTCTTCCCAGAAGCTTTTCCTTGTTAACATTGCCAAAGGTTACTTATTCTGAATTTTTACGGCACTAATATGTAGTCTGACATACAGTCTTAAACACTTCATTAAGCAAGGTTTTTTTTGAACACCTACTATGTGCCAGATGCTCAACAAAATGCAAAATGCTTTTAGGAGGGTTCATTCAGAGGTGGGAGGGTGGGGCGGGGCTGTAAGATAGTTGAAAAACAAAATTATATTATGAGCTGAAAGGTGATGGGAAAAGCGGAACAGGAAAGGAAGACAGAGATAGGTTTGGTGGGGTGGGGTGGTGCCATTTATGTCTAGAGTGGTCAGGGAAGTTCTCACCAAAAAGGTGACATTTGAGCAAAGACCTGCAGGAGGTAAGGGAGTGAGCCGCATGGCCACGGAGGGAAGAGCAGGTCACTAATTTATATATTACCAGGGAATTATTTGCTGGTTCTTTCTTGCTTGCAATTTTATTATTCTTCTGTCCCTTACTAAATTGTCAGGAGTGTGTATTTCATCTTCTGCTTCCTTTGGGTCTAATATAAGTGCTTTCTGCAGAATGTTATTCGTACCACGGACTTTTAATAAATGCCTGTCGAATATTTTGGTTAAAGTCATTTTCTCAGTCTTGCCCTTTTTAGGCAAGAAATGAGGGGAAAACTACAGTAGTTCAGTACACTGTCCAATATTTTAAATTACTTAGAATGTACAAACTTACATTAACTGTACTGTCCAACATTCTGGGTTAATAGTCTTTGCCTTCCATAAACATTACATCTAAAAATATTTGCAGAAGTCTTGGCTTCTCCTAAATTCAAAACAGGAAGCCCCTATAGTCTCTAAGCTATGTTTATTCACCTCCAACTCCCAAACGGGAATCTACCATTACTATTTTGCAATTACGATTTTTTTTTTTTTTTTGTACAATGAGCTCTGACATTTTTTGAAAATGGTTTCCTGCCTAAGCTAGAGACATCCTGTTATTCTTAATGATATTCTATGTCATCTAAATATTAAGGTGTCTGGAATTCATAAGAACAGAACCATTCATGGCCAATAACTTGTTCCTCTTTGATTTTTGCAGAAAGGGACACTTCACAGATACGCTTGCCAATTTCCTTTTGAACAGGATTCTCAGTTTTGATATCAATGAGATTTTGATCTTGTTTGATTTCAGTGCTTTCCCTGAGGGCACATAGCCTATACTTATTTTATTTGCTCTGATTTTTGTTTTTGAAGAGACAGATTGAAAATGAAAAGGAGTTATAACAATAGTGAAGATCCTAAGGACCCCAGTGATAACCGCATTGTAGAAAACCGAACAGAAAATCAAAGTGACAAGACAGTATCAGTAGCTGAGTAATGAGCTTACAGGACACGTATGAAATGTCCACAAGGCCACGTCTTAATGAAACAGAAGGGACGGGGAATCAGGAGCATAATTCTCTGAAGGATCACTGAATTCAGCCCCAAATGGGGAAGAGAAACTGTTGCAAGAAACAGATCAGATGTTTCTTAGCTAATAAGACAGTCAAATGCGAAACAGTATAGTCTGCTATGTTGACACCTGAGGGTCATATAAATGCCTCAAGAATGGATATTAGGATAACGTGGATATAATCATTCATAGTTTTTTTTTTCCAGTATTTTAATTTATGGCTCCACACATTCTCTCATCAAATGTATTCATGAATGATTTATTCACCATCTGGGGAAATAAAAGTCCAATCAAGTACCAACTATCTGGAATCTTAATCATTTCAGGATGTCAGATATAGAAAAAAGGGACTGTCTTTATTCTCTTTACAATGCGTACAATACTACTTGAACATCTGGAGAAAGAAAAGCAGCTGCTCTCTCTGCATGTGAGAACTTGGTCAAACCTTTATGAACTTTATTTCCTTTAACTGTAATATAGGGATAATAATACAAAACTTAGATAATGTTTAGGAACATAAATAACAATAGCCAAATTACACCAGGTTTCAGGCACTCTTTTTAACCCCTTACATGTATGAATTTATTTAATCCTAACAATAATCCTATGACATAGGTAGCATGGTTTACAAATGAGGGAAGTAAGCACGAAGAGACCCAAGCCACTTGCTCACAGGCACGCAACGGTGGAACTGGCTGTAGCACCACATACTGGACTGACACTCTGAGATGTTTCTTTAATGATGGATGTATGTACATAGTAAGTACTTGATAAATGAATGTTTTTCTTTTCTTTTTTTTCAAGATAGTCTCGCTCTGTGGCCTGGGCTAGAGTGCCATGGCATCAACCTAACTCACAGCAACCTCAAACTCCTATGCTCAAGTGATCTTCCTGCCTCAGCCTCCCAAGTAGCTGAGACTACAGGTGAGCACCACCATGCCTGGCTAATTTTTCTATTTTTATTTGCCAGACTGATTTTTTCTATTTTTTTTTGTTTTAGTAGAGATGGGGTCTTGCTCTTGCTAAGGCTGGTCTCGAACTCCTGACCTCAAGCGATCTTCCTGCCTTGGCCTTCCAGAGGGCTAGGATTCCCGGCATGAGCTACTGCGCCCAGCCGATAAATGGTTATTATCGTTGTTATAGGGAAGAGATACATTATTTTTGTTATAAATTGTTCCCCTGAGATTCTCAGGTGCATTCAGATGGGAGGGAAATCATAACTGATAAAACATAAATTTTAAGAATAGTTGGATCTGGTACAAAACAACTCCTTTTGGGTCACATGTCTTGATTTACAATTGGGCTGAACTGACTGTTCATCTCAATCAAAAAACTGCTCTGTTAAAGGAAAATAGCAGTTTAAACTAATTGCTTGATTAACTCAATTGTTTAGTTCCATTTAAAATAATCAACCTGTCAGCTCCATGAGGTTCCAGCCTTTTTCCTACGGTTTTGTGGCTCTTTGGGGTATAAGACATTTAAAATATCAAAGTCGATCCTTCAATCAATAAATGGACTTTGTAAACAGGTCACATCATAGAAATGGCTGTTTCTTCTACCTACACATTTTTATGTTCAGAATCCATCACTTTTGCTGATGTTTGTAGAGCCTGCTTATGCATTTCCTTGTTGGGTATTGTCAGAGAGCCTGGGGGAGGGCTTCATTCCTGCAGCTGTCTTTGGGTGGAGTGATAAAAACTACAGTCCAGTGGAGTACTTTGCTCATAAAGTGTCAGAATATACCAATGGAGATATGTCATCAAACTTCATTACAAGGTGCCAGAATCCGAAAGCTACGTTTGTCGTTTTTATTTTACTATGAATATATTTTGTGGGCCATTTCGATGCTAGGACAAAAGTGCAGAAAGCTAATGGTTATTTGAAGGAAAAAATAGAAGAGAAATAAACGGAACTTATTTATAAGGAAATAAAACTATGCCACTGGTTACATCAGAAAAAAAGGGCATTTAATGAAACAAAAAATGTATATAATGGATCCATTATGTGTGGGCAGCGCAGGCTGGTGGTTAGAACAGGGCTCACTGGAATGCGTCTTTCAGGGTCAAACCCTTGCTCTGCCACTTATTTGCTATGTGCCCAAAAACATGTTACCAGCCTCCTCATGCCTCTTTCTTCATCTATAAAATGAAGATAAAAATAGGACCTAACTCATAGGGGTTTTGTAAGGATTAAAGCAGTTGATATATATAAAGCCCTTAGAACAATGTCTAGCAATAGTGTCGACTGCATAAATGTTAGATGTTATTATTCTTATTATTACTGGCACATTTGTATGAGCGTATAATTATTATAAAATCCTAAGTTTACCTGAATTATGGTACCTAGTAATGTAGAAAACTCAATCAACCTGGTTTCTAATTTTTGGCTATTGTTAGTGGTGCTGCTATGAACTTGTCTATGACTTTTTTAACCATTTTTATCCATGTTTACCAACTGTGTGGTATAGCACAGTTATCAAATATGTAGTCTGTACAGTCAGACTATCTGGGTTCTAAACCTGGCTCAGTGCTTTCCGTTTATTATTTCCTTTTATCTTACTGCTCTTTTCATTCTACTATTATTACCTTATAATAGTGCCCAAACAGTATTGGCACATTATTAATCCACTGTTTATAGATGAGGGAAACTGAAGCATAGAGGACAAATAGCTAGTAAGAGGCAGAGGTAGGATTTGAACCCAGGTTTAGTTACACCTAAGCCTGTGCCCTTCAATATTACTGTGTTCTGCCTCTCGGTGAGGGGAAAGTTTTGACGCAGTGGACCAAGAATGGAAACGTGAGGGAGGTAAGTACTTCTGGACAGGAGGGTCACGGGGGAAGGGGTGTCCTGTCTTCAAATAGCCAAGGCAGGAGCAGCGTGGACCAAATGGCACTGTGGAGTCCCAGACAGAAAAAAGAAGAGCTAAAATGCAGAGCCAGCTGCAGAAATCTTCAACCATGTCTGGATTGTGCCAGAGTTCAGCACTAGAGGTCAGACACACCGACCCACCCCAGAGGACTCCTCCCAGTTCCCTCAGGGACCTCCAGTTGGTCACTGCTTCCCAATTCAACCGAGGAGCGGATTGGCCCGCCACAGACACCCATACAACTTTCCGCCGCATTCAGGACAATCCACCCGAAAGGAAAAAGAAGAGAGGCATGGGGTTTATTAAATTTCTTTCAGGCTTCCTGCCTGATTCTCTATCCTGCTGCCTGACTTGTTTTAATTTCTCCTGCGGGAGCTCATGGGTATAGGCTGATTTGCTTGGCTATAGTCGTAGGTACATGTTAGAAAAACAAAGCCAAGAAGAGCTCCAGGGCTCCTGTGACTTGCACCATCACCGACAGTTGTTTTATTAAGTGCTGATTCCCCCTGTGGAGCTGAGTTAATGGAGGTGGGAAAAAAAGTCAGGGCCCCAAACAAGGAGCCATTCAGATGTAGTACTGAAAATATAAAGGTAACAGAGAGTTTCTTTACCCAGCACTGCAGGGCCACACTCTGTGTGAATGAAAGGGGAGCAGTTAGTTGCTCTACATCCGTCCAAACTATTCAGAGACCCAGCAAGAGGGGAAAGACCTATTACTTATGGCCTCCGCTCCTGGCTCCAGATCGTCCCCTATGGGGATGGTTCCTTGTATTGTGTCCAATTTCATTTTAAAATTTGAATTTTACCTAGAATTTCGTCAATTAGTAACATGTTGTGTTCTTGGATATTTTTCTTCTCTTGCTTTTCGAAAAAGGAGGATTATAGAGACTTGAAAACAAGACGCAAATCAGAAAACACAGGCTTGAATTAGGAACCTTGAGAAAAGTAGAGCAAAGTCTACACTGGAAAGAGAACTGAAAGTGGTGTAAATCATGGCTATCAGAACAAAACATCACTACTGTGTTAATGACAAATACTTGTAACGATGAAGTCCAGATATGCAGTTCCCCAACATTCTTACACTGGATACGTGCCTTGTGTGTCTATACGTGGGTGTGAGTGTGAGTGTGCATATGTGCGTAATTGCATGTTTGGGTATATATTTTAAAAGGAATAACCCAAACAGAAAGAGACAGTCTGCAAAACAGCAACTGGAGAAAATGGCAAAACGAGGAGCGATGGATAAAGTAGCCAAAGCAAGAGTCTGCTGCTGAAATTACAACCAGATTGCCCCTGCAAAGCAACTACGCTCTCACAAATAACCCTCTGTGGCAGATTCGCTTTCACAAGCGTACCTGCGAGACGATGTCCAGACCCCTCCCTTCCAGATGAAAGGTGAAATGGCTCAGGGGAGGGGTGTGCAGTGCTGAGGAAATGTGTTCCCAGCAACTTGCAGCAACAGGGAAGCCCTGCGCTGTCGCCCAGGGGCCCTGGCCCAACGGCCAGCTCATCACAGTGGGGCTGACACAGGGGCAGGGACTGGCCACGAGGGCTGGAAACAAGTAGCAGCTGAGGAAGCACAGACACCAGGGACGTTAGGGAGCATACTCACAGGACACTTGGGAATGAAGAGCGTAAACCCCGCCGGGGAAGGACTGGGCCGGAGGGAGATGTGGAGCGAATGTGCTGACATCTGACATGTGTCAGCAGCACTCGGCTGCTCTGTGACTAAAGCAAAGGCTGCTCTTTGCTGATGCATTTCCACATCACAAGCTGCAGATTCTGGGAGGGAGATCTCCCAAGGAGGTGGACATATGGTCATGTACCCTGGGCCTGCTGCCCCAGATGTTCTGAAACAGCAGCAACTCCAAATGAAAGAGAAAAAATGAATGCATTCAGACTGTGCAAAACTCAACTCAGCTCAGTGGGGTGGCTATTATTAATTCAACCTCGCTTAGAACCCAATATAGAGTCTTACCTTGGGCCCTTTCCATGGACTAGCAGAATACTAATAAGGATCATAATAATCACTAATATTTATTGTCCCTTATGGTGTGCCAAGCTCATTATTTGCATTGTCTTATTGACTCCTCACAACTACCCTACGAAGTAGCCATTATTATTCTCCGTCTGCTATACGTACTGGTCGGGCAACTAGCCAAGTTGCTGTCACAAGGACGAGGCAGGGCTGGGATGGAAACAGCAGGTTTTGCTCACTCCAGAGTCCACTTTGACCAGCCTGCCCGAAGGTCTGAGGTCCTGAACTCTCTGTTAGTTAAGAAATTACTCACGCTTTTGCAATGAAAAAGGATACAGGAAAGAATTCAAATCGAATTACATGGCTGCCGATCATGCAGGATCCAGCCATCAGATGACCCTGATGAAAGGTTTTTTACTCTTCTGATGTTGCTGTGCAAACATTCTCTACTTCCCTTTCTTGAGACAGAGACAAATGACTGGCACCCAGGTGAATAGCTGCGAATCATGCAAAAGAGCCACGTTCAGGGATTTGCCTTATGGTCAGTGAGGAGTCCTTCACCTCTGCCTGTCCCTGTGTCTCTGCAGTTCTGAACAAGGGGAAGTGACATTTGGAATGACATGCTGGGGGCCTGCTGGATCCTGAAATGCCTTCCCCCATTACCAAGGACTCATCATCAAATAAATCTAAATTATGTTCAGCCTTGTTTTCTCATTAAACTAGTTTTATTGCATGCATTCTAATTCTGAGAAAATTGGATGGCTATGTATGGTATCCGTGGCAACCCTCACTTAAACAGAATATGAAATTAACCAGACAAGTCAGTGCCTCTGACATTCTAGATAAATGAGTTAACCACACACAGAAACTAGTGAACATGGTTTTCAAGGCAATTTTGGGAAGTACATGTCTGTAGGGTCCTAGGAAGGATCAAATTAGGTTCCGTGTAAACCAGCTCAGGTAGGTGATCATCACAGAGCCATTCCGAGCCTTGGATTCCCCATTTCAGAACTGCGCACATTGGGTAGTTAGACCCTCTAATTGCTTCCCTATCCCCGATTTTCACAGGATGGATCCAGATATTTTTATTCCTTTTTTTTTTTTTTGCCCCATTTTGTGGCAAGGCAGTTGAAAATATCCTACTTCTATTTTACTAGTGTTTGCCCTGAATTTTTTAAATTAATAGACTTTATTTTTTACAGCGGGTTTAGGTTTACAGAAAAATCGAGCAGAAACCGGTGTTCCCATATATTACCCCCAAGTGTTCCCTATTGTTGACATTTTGCATTGATGTGGTACGTTTGTTACAATTGATGAACCAATCTGGACACATTATTATTATTAACTAAAGTCCATGGCTTACACTGGAGTTCATTCTTTGTGTTGTATGTTCTATGTATTTTGACAAAGGTATAATGTTGCGTATCCATTATTACAGTATCATATGGCATAGCTTCACTGCCTGAAAAACCCTCTGTGTTTTGCTTGTTCATCCTTCTCCCCTTCCCTGGCAAACACTGATGTTTTTTCTGTCGTCATAGCTTTGCCTTTTCCAGAATGTCATGTAGCTGGAATCATACAGTATGTAGCCTTTTCAGACTAGCTTATTTCACTTAGCTATGCAATTAAGTTTTCCCCATGTCTTTTCATTGCCCTTAATTTTTTTAACAAATGTGTTAACTCCTATTTTCCTGCCAAACAAAGATTTAATCAGTATATACAGCCCACTCCGCTTTCTTACCATAGAGCAATGCATACTTTTTTAAAATTATTTTTTTGCCAGATGTGCAGCGATATTTCACAATGCATACTTTTAAATTCTTTTTTTCCTTCATACTAGCTACCTCCAACTCAGGTTATGTTTACATTTTGGTTCCAGATGGATATTAAAGTTTTCTTTTATATTATGCCTCTTCCACTGGACAAATCTTTTCATAATATTTGAAGCCTCACAACTCCATTGTTATCAACTGTTTAGACTTAACTCTATGCTTCACTGGTTCATTCCTCACTGTCTCTTGTACACCACATCTTTCCTTTATTAGAGTCTTTGTCCCAGCTCTAACTTTTCTAGGGCTCTCTTTGGGGCTGGGTGAGCAGAGCTAGACCAGATGGCACAGGAACTTCTTTGAGGTTGGAGTTCCAGTTGACAATGTAGCCAGGCTTCTAACTCCACCGTCCTGTGACTACTTCTGGAAAATTGTTTTTATTGCCAACTTATTGAAAATTGTTTTTACTGCCCTGATTGGCATACATTTAGCAAGCATTTTTTTTGAGACAGCGTCTCACTCTGTTGCCCCAACTAGAGTACAGTTGCATCATCGTGGCTCACTGCAACCTAAAACTCCTGGGCTCAAGCGATTCTCCTGCCTCAGCCTCCCAAGGAGCTGAGACTATAGGAGTACACCACCACACTGGCTAATTTTTCTATTTTTTGTAGAGATGGGGTCTCACTCTTGCTCACGCTGGTCTCGAACTCCTGATCTTAAGCAATCCTCCTGCCTCAGTCTCCCAAAGTGCTAGGATTACAGGTGCGAACAAGCATGTATTAATATTAAGCAATTACTACATGCTGACACTGCGTTTCAAGAGAAACATATGTCACTTGGATTCTGTTATCAAGACTGTTCTGTTTTTATACAATAGAATGCACAGGTGTGGATGGCAGTGCAGTGGGGAGGGGATAGAATGTTCGTAATTGGTGTCTGAGATATCTCCTCTGAGTCAGAAAACAATGGAGATCACTTCAAGATAATTAACCAATACAAATACTAATATTAATCCTTAACATTTATTGAGAGTGCCAGGCACTCTTCTCATTGGGCAATCACCCCATAATGATACCATACCGATCCTTTCTGTGTAAAGGACTGGGATAACCCCGTGGGAGATAAAAGATAGTTTCTTAGCCCTGAATCTCTTTTGGCCTCAATCTGTCCTCTGCCACTCTTCCTATGCCCCTAAGAAAGATTCTGTTCCTGTCACTTTCCTCTTTGAAGACCTCTGCTGGCTTTGCTTCCTACACGGCCAACCCAAGTCCTCGGCTGCGAGCACAAAGCTCTTCACCACCCAGCCCAGCTATCTTCCAGCCCTGGCTCTTCTCTTGGCCTCACTCCAGCCTCTCTGAATCGTCATTCTTCCCTGCCTCTGCCTTGTCATATTAGGAAATCTGCCTCTGTTCCTCCTGTTTTTGGAATGCCTTTCCTCGCCTTCTTTCCTTGGAAAACTACTATTACTTAATTTTCAAAACCACTCTCAGATGTAACCTCCTATGTGCAGATTTTCCAGGGGTCCTCTGGAAATGTTGGCAATTCCTTTTTTGGAACATTCATGCATTCTACTCATATTTCCGTCATTGCCCTTGACATAGTGGGGCATACGTTGCCATCTGTTTATTTGTGCATGACCTCCTCAGTGTCAGGGAGTGGTCTTCGTCCTCTCTGAGCGCTGTGCCTTCCTTTGTGCCCATCACATGGTTGTTCTTCAATGTGTAACCCACATGAAGCCAGTGAGCCCTGTGGTCTCGATCTCACGGAGCGCTCCTCAAAAAAGCACATCCACCGTCACGCATTAATTAAAGTATTATAATTCTTTGTCTCTTGTGGAAACATCAAAGGATTATATGTTCTATGTACCGTAAAGCCTCTTACAAATGTTCCTCCTTATCTCTGCCACTTTTAGTAAGCCTCCATAGACATGGCAGCTTTAAATTCATTCATTCATTCACTCACTCATTCATCTATTTTTTTTTCTTTCTTTCTTTTTATTGATACACATTGGATGTACATATTTTTGAGGTATATGTGATAATCTGATACTTTTATACAATATGTAAAGATCAAATCAGACTCATTGGGATATCCATCACCTTAAATATTTATCTTTTCTTTATGCTAGGAACATTCAAATTATTCTCTTCTAGCTATTTTGAAATATGCAACAGATTAACTATATTCACCCTATTGATCTATTAAACACATTCATCCATTCAATCACCAAACATTTATTAAGAATCTACTGGGTGCCAGGTATTCTTTTTAGTACTGTTTCTTCCAAAATGCTCTCTCATACTCTCACTTTTCAGACCTCAAAATTCTCTCCAGACATTTAGCCTAAGGGTTTTGCTGTCCTTCTCCTATACCCATGCTAGTTTTATTCGGAAGATAATATTAGCCTTTCTGGCCTCTTTAGTTTTCTCTGTCAGTCCATTAACAGAATTCCCCTTAATAAATAATTGTCTAGAAATGGGCCTGGCAAACTAGAATTCTTCTGCTTTAAGATCTATTTATGAGAAAGAGGAAGATTATGAATATTAATACATTAATAATATTTGTCCCAGTTATAAATTAATGAGTAAATATACAAACAAAAATAAGAACCAGAGCAAACATATTCTGAGTTCCAACCGATGCAATCAGAAGATGCTATAGGATTAAGGTCGAAAATATGTGTTTGGGCCCCAGATGAATTTCCTCATAGTGATCTCACCACTCTAATGCAGTGAAATAAACCCTGGACTTCAGGCCAGGGGAGCTCAGCTCCTGGCTCTGCCCCTTAGCACAGGGTGGGTCATCTGGAACAGCACCTTAACTCTTTGAGCCTCTAGTTCCTCATCGCTAAAGATGAGATGGGCAACAGTCCTCTCCAAAGTGTTTGGAGGCTCTAATGACATAATGGAGGTCTGACCCTTTAGAGCTCGGGGAATGGTTGTTCAATCTAGATCCTTCAGTTCTAAATTCTTTATGTGTAAGATCAAGTGAGAGGCAGGAGATACTGTGACCAGAGTCCAAGATCTGTATTGCAACAAAGTAACCTAAACCCATCAATGTATAAACTTTGTTAGGGCATGGCTTTTATCTCTTTGGTTTACTAATATATCGCCAGTGTCTACAACGCCTGTCCCATTGTAGGAGCTCAATAAATATTTGGTGAATTAAAACATTTATACACAGTGTAAGATATATTTTAGTACCTCTGAAACCTAGGTCTCAAACAGTATTAGTGAGAATGATTATTGGGACAGCTTTTGAACTCGGATAGGCAGAATCTATCCAAGTTCAAAATACACGCATATATCTTTGCAGGTGAAAATAAACTCCTATGCTCCAGGTAGTCAATTAAACATTATAACAACTCATGTGCATGTCACGTAGGCCTGCCTTTCATAGCAGTGGCCACCGTTTACTGAGCACTTACACAGTGTAAGATAGTGGCTCAGAGCAAAAACTCCGAAGCAGAGCTCCTGGACTTAAACCCTGGCTCTGCCAAATACCAGCTAATGTGACCTTGAGTGAGTCGTTTAACCTATTTTTTTGTCTGCAAAATAGGATGATATCAGCACTCATCTACCTCACAGAGTTGTTGACAGTATTAAAGGAGTTCAGATGTGTATGTGCTTAGGGTAGCACCTGCTATACAAAGAGTACATGTTTGTTTTCCATTTATGGGGACTTTATTTATTTATTTATTGAAACAGAGTCTCACTCAGTCGCCCCCGCTAGAGTGCAGTGGTGTCAGCCTAGGTCACAGCAACCTCAAACTCCTGGGCTCAAGCGATCCTTCTGTCTCAGCCTCCCGAGTAGCTGGGACTACAGGCATGCGCCACCATGCCCGGCTAATTTTTTTTCTATATATATATTTTTAGTTGTCCAGCTAATTTCTTTCTATTTTTAGTAGAGACGGGGTCTCGCTCTTGCTCAGGCTGGTCTCGAATTCCTGACCTTGAGCCATCCACCCGCCTCAGCCTCCCAGAGTGCTAGGATTACAGGTGTGAGCCACCGCGCCCGGCCTATGGGGACTTTAAATGCTCAACACAGCCCCCTTCTAGCCCGAGCTTAGGGAAGTTGAATAATGATGTCAGCTAGTCAGCTGCAGGACCAGGACTTGAACTCTGGTCCCTGTACCCCAGTGCCTGGGGGCTTAACCATCTCATTCTCCAGTGACAACAGGCAGTACCAACATATTCTCCTTGGCTTATAAAGCGTTTTTTTCCTGATCCATGTTTTCCAAGTGTTCTGCCCTGATCCTCGTCACAACCCATGCCCGAGGCTAAGAAAACACAGGCATCATCATCTGTGGTTAATCTTGCATCCCCCAATAAGATGCCATGGCTGGCAGGCTGACCAGGCAGACAGACCCTCTGCCGGTAATGTAACAAGTATCCAAACTGGCTTTCCCTCCCCTGACCCCAAACCCGAATTCCCATCATTAGACAATCCTGTCCTTATTTCCAGTTGATTATTTTTTTCTTCTAAATTTACTCTATTTAATGGTATCGTTTCTTTCTTTGAAAAATACTTGGAACCCTTTTGGGGACAAGGTGGGCTATAAATACACTCATTACCTTTTAAGCTGGGGGCCAGGGGTTGGATCGCCCTCAAGCCCAGGGCCTCCACCCCGGTCTGTGTCTGTGCTCTGGGTGGGTCTAGAGAGAAGGGCAATCAATTTCTCATCAGTGCCGAGCGAGGTCTGTTTCTCGTTAGGGCTCTGGCTCCACTGGGCTTCGTGTCCTCCCCCACCCCCATGCCTGCTGTTCCAGGTTCTGAGCACCCAGCCAGGGCTTTATTTTCCTGCCATGATGAGGGTTAATCAAAGAGCGGTTGTTGAATGCTTGCTGTGTGCAGAGATCAGGCTGGGGACCACCACGGGGAGGACAGGAACAAAGGAAAGGCCCAGGGTCATCCTGGGGAATTGCGCTCCTGGCGCGGACAGCAGCAGCGACAACAACTGATAGCCACAGCGTGGTCAGAGGACCAGTTATGAACCGGCAGAACCCCAGGCCTCAGAGTTGTGGTCCTATTTAAACCCACCAGTATGTCCTGGTAGGCGTGTTTATACCTTGGTGTTTTGGGGCTTAAGTGCCTTCCTGGGGGACGTGAGCAGAATCATGCACTTTGGTCTTCAGTACCCGTCAGGGTGCCTCCTGGGGAGTTTCCTCAGATGACCACAGTTCTGGAATAGACTTTCACTTCTGTCCTCACAGTCATCTGCTCAGTTCTCTCGGTTCCATTACTGAGAATCTGTCTGTGGTTATTTCCCCATCAGCAACAGAGAGCCTGTGTTTGCACGTAGCCACCGGCAACAATAGCCAGGTGGATGCTGGCGCCCGAGTGCCTTGGCATGGGGTCTCCTCACCCAAGTCCTCACTTGAACAAGGATGAAACTGAGACTCAGGCAGGGCCCTGGGCTTGCTCGAGGTCATGCAACTGGAAGGAATCTCAAGTGGGATTGAATCTTCTTATTCCCTGTGCAGGGCTCACGGTAAATCAACTTTGCTTCCAGCAGGATGATCCTACTGCATTTTAATCAGGTGGAAATGCCCTGCTCTGTTTTGTTTTATTCTTCCCCCTTTCCAAAATGTTTGGGCGCAGATCTGCTTATCCGTGAGTATTTACTGAACACATCTATGTCCCTAGGACTTGTGAGACCCTGCAGGAGCTACAAAAATCTAAAGACCTGGGCTTTGTCCCTAAAGAAAACTGCAGGGCCAGATCAGACTGACCCATGACATGAGGACAAGTCCAAACCCAGGTCTGACCCTGCAGACAGCTCTAGCCTCAGACAAGGCTGGATCTTGGGGGGGAATTTAGAAGTTTTGTGTCATAGTAGAAGGAATTGGGTGAAAATACCAAATACTTGGTTTGCATTTGTGTTGTTTTTTTCCAACTGGGCAAATTTTCCACCCACTTCTGGTTTTACGTTGAATGCAAACAGCACTGCCAAAAAGAAGAAGGCTGTCTATCTTCAAATCAGGAGGCCCACTTCACACTTCTGAGTCCTGGGGCAGCTGCTCCTCAAGACCTTCCAAGCTGATGGGCATTCAGAGTCCTGGAGACGACCACTGGGCTTTGGGGCCTGCTCGAGTCCTCCTGGCACTGGGAGGCTGGCTAAAATAGCTCAGGCCGTGAAAATACCAGGATGGAAGTGCTTGTAACAACCGCATGTCCACATATTCCACGCAGAGGCTATTAAAGCCTGCAAATTATACCAGTGCTGCTCTTCAAGGCCACAAGAGTGCACAACTGAATGGAAGAGGAAGGGATATTTTCAGGATGAGTTCAGCAACAATCAGTATACGCTTTCATTTAACCTCCTAAAAAAATCTTCCTCAAGCCTTTTGGAATAATTTATAAAGGTTGACTCCCTTTTGAAATGGTTTTACCAGACCACAATAAGGCGTGGTCTTTACATATTGCTTTTTCTAATGTGAGTAATTAAATCTCAGGTTGAGAGAGACAAGGTCCAGTAAAACTTGGTGGCTCTGACCTACCCACTGTCCTCGAAAGTGCCTCGGCCAGCCGTCTAGTCCAAACCCGCGCTGTGTTCTGCCTACCCTCTCAGCAAGCACCTTAATTGACTTGTCTACTCCCAGTTCTCCCCTCTCACATCCATTCTCCACAAAGCACACATCTTATTCTTCTCAAATGCACTTCTAGTTATGACCCTGCCAAGTTAAAAAGCCTCCAGTAGCACCCCACAGTCTCCATGTCCAAACATCTTCCCAGGGCCTAAGAGGTCCTGTGACCTGGCCCGGCCCAACCTCTCTGGCTTCATCTGGCACCATCTCTAACTTGTACTCATCCTTGGGTGCTCCGTGCTGCCTCTTCAAGGTCTTCAAACCAACCTGCTCCTGTGCCTGGATGCTTTCCCTCTGTCATCCTTCACTCTGCTAATTTACATGCACCCTTCAGGTCTTTGTCACTGTCCCGTGAGAAAAGGGAGCAAACACCTCACTCACTACTTGCAGTGGGTTGAATGGGTCCTCCCCCCTCCACACCCATGCTAAGGGTATGTCCGTCTAACACCGTATTTGGAAAAAGGGTCTTTGCAGATGTACTTAATTAAAGGTCTCCACATAAGATCATCTTATCATCTTATTAATAGATTATCTAGGTGGGCCTTAAATCCCATGACAAGTGTCCTTATAAGAGAAAGGCAAAGACTTGAGACACACAAAGGAGAAGTCTGCGTGAAGATGGCCACGGAGATTGCAGTGATGCAGCCACAAACCAAAAAGCACACGGAGCCACCAGCAGCTAAAAGAGGCGAGGAACTGAATCTTCCCTAGAACCTTTAGAGAGAGCAAGGGTGCCCCTGCTGACACCTTGATTTCTGACTTCTGGCCTCCAGAACTCCAAGAGAATAAATTTTTGTTGTTTAAAGCCACTCTGTGACAATTCGTTACAGCAGCCCGAGGGAACAAACACAGCACTGTGCTTCTCACCTCCACACGCTGCCCAGCGCTGAATGAATTAAATCAGGAGAGCAGCAGGGGGTAAGAGAGACTGGGGAGGGTGTGAGTGGGGAGATGTGCTAGGAGGTGCTAAAGGTCAGCTTCCAGAGGCACTTCCAGGTTGTGGGTGTCGCTCTCCTCTTAGATGAGGGGCGCTAGAGTGTGTGACTTGCAAGCCGGTTTTCACAATACTCTGGTTTGTCTCCTGTCACCTCAGGAGGTGTTGCAAATTCTCAGAAATTTTCTTGCAGCAAAATTAAGTTTAAGTCATTTTCAAATAGGTAATTGCATATTTAAAAACACATTCCCAATCGATTAGCAAATATATTTCAGTATCTGTAAGAGTCTCTTCAAACTTTACATGAGTGATTTTCTCCCTGAAATTGGTACCTTCTCCTGTCTGCCCATCTAGGTAAATGATACCACCATCCACTCGGTTGTACAAGCCCAAGATTTGAGTGACACCTTTATTTACTCTTTTGGCATCACTCCCAAACCTATTTTCAGAACCTATTTCTGGGCAGTCTGTTCTCCATTTCCGGCCTCCACTGAAGTTTACGCTGCCATCGTCTTCCTCCTGGACTCCTACAATGGCCTCCCCACTGGATTCACAACTTTCTCTCTTACTCTAATCTCCACCCAACAGCCAGCGTTACCTTTCTGGAAATAAATCTGATCTTGACAATCCCCTACGTGAAATTCTTCAATGGCTTTTCATTACTTAGAAAGAAATCCAAACCCATGACCATGGCTTCTCGGGCCAGGATGGATCTAGCCCCTGCCTAGCTTTTCATTCTCATCTGGAACGACCTTCTTCCGTGACCCTCTCTGCCACAATCTCACTTATCAACCTGTCCCTCTATCCTGCCAATCTCATTCCTGCCTCAGGGCATTTGCATTTGCTGTGTCCTCTGTTGGGAATGCTCTTTTATGATCTTTATACACCTAGCTCCTCTCATTTTCCTACACCAGAAAACAATCCGCAATCAGCCATAACAATCAACACAGAAGACTTCAGTGATCAAATGTGTGGGGGTTTCTCCCCACCAGCAAGCAAGCAATCAGGTTTGCAGCAGACACCAGCTGAGTGTCCTCCAATTCGGTTCAATTCCGTCGCTATCTACCTCGAGATAGTGTCAGATCCCACAGCTTGAGGGCTCAGTTGGACAAGACTGCCCCCACTTTGGGACACCTGAGTTGCAGTTCAGGTGCCCACAGTTCCAGAATTGCCTCTGGAACTTGTGACCCCCTGACTTCAAGTTGGGGTTTCCATGACCCCCTCTTTAGGCTTTATTAATTTATTGCAGCAGCTCGCAGAACTCAGGGGAAACACTTACACTTACTGGTTTAGTATAAAGGATATTTTAAAGGATACAAATAAACTGCCAGATGAAGAGACACATAGGGTGAGGTCCGGAAGTGTTCTGAGTGCAGAAACTTTCCTTCCCGTGGAGTTGGGCTGCGCCACCCTCCTGGCACGTGGATGAGTTCTTGTTCACCCGCCTGCAAGCCTCCAGGAGTTCAGCTGTCCACAAGCTCCCCACACCCTGTTTTCTTGGTCCTTTAATGGAGACTTCACTGGATAGGCATGACCAAAGCATGGACAACCATGTGGAAATGTGATTAGACAAAAAGGGTATGGGCTGATACTAGCAGGCTCGGTGGGGAGACCCAGCAAGGCCTGTAGGTTCAGATTCTCCTCGGCCCCTCTGAGCAGCATTCCTTCCTCCAGGGTATGGGCAGGACCTTGTCTGAAAGGAGGGTCTTATGACTTACAGTCAGACAAGATAGGCCAGCGAGTTTCTTTACAGCCAGTTCCAAGACGGAAAGATGGGATAAGATTAGAGTCTTGCCTTGGGGAGAAAAAGGAGCAGGTGAGAGGAGGGCAGGAGAAGGTCAGAGAGAGGGGTATTCTGTTTGCCTAAAACATCCCAACAGTGTTAACAAAAGACTGTAATGAGGACTATGGGAGTTATGAGCTAGGACTCACGGATGGAAACCAATATTTATGTATGCAATATCAAGCCTTCCCTGACCACCTATGTAAAAAGTAAAAAGTAGCCTCCTTCCCATCTATCCCATGGCACCCTTGTCATTTCTATTGCAGAGAAGATCGCAAACTGAAATGAGGGTGCGTGTTAGTTTGCGAGGGCCGCCTAACAAAGTGCCACAAACTGGGTGACTGACAGTCCAAGTTCGAAGCGTCAGTAGGCTTGGTTTCTTCTGAGGGCTGTGAGGAAGGATCCGTTCTAGCCCTTCTCCCAGCTCCGGCTGCTGGCTGGCGATCTTCGGTGACCTTGGCTTCTGCTGCCCTCCCCCCATCTCTGCCTTGGTCTTCACGGCTCTCTCCAGTGTGCGTACCTGGGTTCGAGTTTCCCCTTGTTCTAAAGACCCCAGTCATATTGGATTAGGGCCCACCCCACTCCAGTATGACCTCATCTGAACTAATTACATCTGTAATCACCCTATTTCCAAATAAGGGCATATTACGGGGTATTAGGGGTTAGGAATTCAACCTATGGATTTTGGGGGGGCACCATTTAACCTATAACAGGATATGCTTATTTGATTGTCTATTTGTTGTCTACCCCAGTGGAAGGCGAGTTTCTGGAGGGCAGAGATGTCCCTCTTGTTCCCACTGCTTTATCCACCGCACTGAGAACAGTGCTTGGCACAAAGCCTCTCACTCAGCGATCCTTATAAGAAGGCGGCGACGGCTGCACAACTTTGCGAATATATTAAAAACTGACGAATTGTACGTTTACGGGGTGAATCTATGGTATGTGAAACATATCTCGAGTATAAATGAGCACACAATAAACAATCCCTGTGCAGATACACTTATTTACTGTATAAATATCTACTCTTTCTGGGACTCCGTTCCTCTCTCCAGCACTTCCTGATGCCCCAGAGGTCTGCTGACGCATGGCACTGTCGCTGGGGCCGTGTGGGCCTCGAGCAGAGTGGTGCGTGTTTAACGGCTTTGAGGATCTGAGGAACATTTCTCCCCAGGAAAATGCCAACGGCACGTGCACGTGTGATGCACACACATGCATGTGGCGCTCCACATCATTTCAGAGAATTCACAGACGTCTGGGGTGAGGCCGTTTCCATGGGCCAAAGTAACAATACCTGGTTTGGAGGATCTCACCAAAGACCTTCTGGCTCTGAAAATTATGGGATTCCGTACACCTGTGTTCTGCAAACCACAGGGGCTCTAGGGGGAAAACGAAATACTTTGCCTCTGCTCATAAGGAGCTTATGGTCTACTTGGAGAGAAAAAAAAATCTCATAGTTCAAAACCAAGCGGAGAGCTCCAAGCAGTTCAGAGGAAGCTTTCATGCAGCCTCTCGGGTTGAAAGTAGCCATAACCGAGCTTCCCGCTGGCATGCCGAAGAAAGAGCCAGACATATGCAGAAAAAAACGACAGAAAGAGCCAGCAAGTTTGCTTAAGGGTTGAAAACCATTAGAATCGTTAAAAAGTGGGTTTTGCTACAATAAATTTAATTAAAAGCCTCATTGATACTTGAAATAAAAATGATTTTTATTACCTTCATTAAAAAAAACACTAATGCCATTAGTTTCTTTTAAAGAATATTAATGATGGCTTTTGATGCAATGGGAATGGTTTTGAATCCATGTGATCGCCTTCTGCTGCTCTCTGCACCCAGGCTAACTCCATCAGACAAGTTGTGAAGAAGCCGGTTTCTACATATGGATAGACCTTAACCTCCTCTCTCCCTCCCTCAACTCACTCACCAAATAAAAATTCTCATCACCAGAGATTTAATAAAGAGGAGGGGATGGTCCAGTGGGGGAGGGGAGAACACTGGCCATTGGAATCTTCATATTAATAAATTCAGAGAAACTGACATTCCCAGCTGAGAACCCTGTCACACTCTTGGATCTGTGCTGAGAGTTATCTTTTTCTCTCCAAAATGGTTGTGCCCAGTACGTATCCCATGAAGGACATGTTAGGAACCCTGAATAAAAAACTGAAGAGGAAGAAGGACTTTTCGGAAGATTAGCTAGAAGAAAAACCAATCAAACAGTTAGGTTGGCAAGATCATTGGTCTCAAAGTGTTTTCTTTCTTTCTTTTTTTTTTTTTTTTTGAGACAGAGTCTTGCTCTGTTGCTCGGGCTAGAGTGCTGTGGCATCAGCCTAGCTCACAGCAACCTGAAACTCCTGGGCTCAAGCGATCCTTCTGCCTCAGCCTCCTGAGTAGCTGGGACTACCGGTACATGCCACCACACCTGGCTAATTTTTTTATTTTTAGTAGAGACGGGGTCTTGCTCTTGCTGAGGCTGGTCTTGAACTCCTGATCTCAAGCAATCCTCCCGCCTTGGCCTCCCAGAGTGCTAGGATTACAGGCGTGAGCCACCGCGCCCGGCCTTCAAAGTGTTTTCTTATCCTAGCAATGTCACCATAAGTTAAAGGCAAAACCTACCACGCAAAATGAAAATGGCATGACTAGTGAAGGATGTGAAGTGAGGGGGTAAGGAGGGAAGGAAGGAAAGAAGGAAGGAAGGAAAGAAAGAAAGTGAGAGGAAAGAAGGCAGGAAATGCAATGTTGCTTGGTTGTTTGGCTTAAGAGTGTAAATTTTAGGCCTGGCATGGTGGGTCACACCTGTGATCCCAGCACTTTGGGAGGCTGAGGAGGATCACTTGAGCCTAGGAGTTCAAGATCAGCCTGGGCAACATAGTGAGACCTGATCTCTACAAAAATTTTTTAAAAATAAGGAAAAATAAAAAAGAAAGAAGAGAGTAGATTTTAATTTTTTAGCTTTATTAGTTTAAACATAAAACCTTTTCCATAACTTGACCCTGGAATGACTAAGTAAGCAATTGCTACATGGCTAAGGTTTGTATTTCAAATTATAACACAATCTAAAAGTCTTAGATTTTAGGTAAATCTGGGTACAATCCTTTTACTAAGAAAGTCTTTGTTGAGGAAGAAAACCAAAAGTCATCACATCCAGCAAAGATTATATTTTAGGGAAAGAAACCAGTGTTTTGGAGCTACTTGCACCAGCTTAATAGAATCAATTGTTAAACCTTCAGGCATTTTGCAAGCTGATTGACATCATGCTGGTAGCTTGAAATAGGCCACGGTGAGACTATTTATATTATAATAAATGCTTTTTAATGTTTTTTTTTCCTGGAATGCTGGTTGTTAAAGATTTACCAGCACACTGTCTTTATATCTGAATATTTACAGTTTCAGCTGCAACAAAGAAAACATAAATGCCTCTAGCCAACCAATAGGGAACAAGCACAAATGCTTCTGAAGAAGCAACTGAGAACTCAACTTAAAGATGATCATTTAAGCAGTCAACCAACGTTGATTTTCTACTATCTTGTCCCTGCCACCCTAAATGAGTGCTGAAGGGCCAAAGAAGGCATGCAATATAGATCCCAGTCATTGAGTATCTTATAAAACGTTTAGGGAGACAGGCTGGGTATACGTGGAATAATTAGGTAAGAGTACAAAGCAAAGTATAATTACATGTAATATTGTCTAGTAAAGACTGAATACAGCGAGAGTTCAGAGAAGAGAGAGATCACAGGGTGGTTATAGTTAAGTAAGAAAATTGTGCAAATCATAGTCCCCTGTTAGTTCAAAGGAGTAACAGATAAACCAGCTTCTCCGTAATGGGAGTTTGGCTTGTGGCAAAGGGATCTTCAGACAATTCTCAAAACCCTTTCACTTTGTCTCCCTCTTACTTAACGATGTTATCACTCTTGAAATATATTATTAGCACAGAGAGACCATTGTTCTTTGTGATAGATGGTGACATTTCTGGCACTGTGGCTATTCATGTGTTCCTGGCCAGTCGATCAACAGACCGGCCTTCTTTCCTGCACTTGAGAGAGTGCACTGCCCTGGAGCCCAGTGCTGTGGCTGCCATTTCAGGAGGCTGCTTAGGTTTGCATGACCTGAGTTTGAATCTGAGCTCTGCAACTTTTTAGCAGTGTGACCTTAGGCAAGTGACTCAACCTCTCTGTGCCTCAAATACCTCCTCTGTAAGATGGAAAAATAGTTGTCTATATCTCAGTAAGCTGTTTTGAGGATTGAAATGGGTTAGTTTATACAGAGCACTTAGAATAGCACAAAGCATGTGGTAAACATTGACATTCTATTTATTACTATTGCTACTATTCTGCTGAGCTTGAATCCCAGCTCTGCTATGTGAGTTGCATGACCTTGTGCAAGTCACTCTTGGTTGGTCTCAAAACTCTGGTTTCCTCAGCTATAGGACTAGAATGATAGTTGTTTCCCATCTGGCAGGGCTATGGTGAGAGCCGTAGGAAATAGCATATGTGGAAAGCTCTTGGCAAACGGGCAAGCTCTGTACAGGTGTGAGCTGTCAGTGCTGGCACAAGACGTCTCTGCTTAAAATTAGCTCCTCGGTTCCTGGCCTCCTGATGGCTCTGCCTTTGGTGCCTTGCTGTGGTTTTCAGAATGCCATCGCTGTGTCCGAGCGCAGAGTCTTGGCTTGCCAGACTTCTCTGAGATAACGTATACACTTACTCAGAGCACCTCCTCTAAAAGATTCAATCATTGCTTATAACCACCCCTTCCACTCGCTGTGGAGCAAGAGCTCCTCAAAGGCAGGGATTGCATGTCTGTTTTATTCACGGATGGAATAAAAGTGCCTGGACAAGAGGCTGGCATGGGATAGGCGCTCAGCACGCATTTGTGTCAGGAATGGATGCGCCTCTTTATCCTTAGCTCACGGCTCCTCCAAACTGGAAAGGACATCTCCATAGCAACAAATCAGTATACTGTAGGCCTCTAAAATGAACCAACCGATCCATCGGTCTGCTAACACTTGGCACCATGTGTGTGCAAACCACTAGACTATCTCTTCTGGGGGGAAGGCAGACATGGAGAAGAAGGTATGACCTCTTTTAACTCTAATTTTTCTTCTTAAAAAAGAAGAAGCTGCCCAACTTGAGATCTCATAAATCTCATTGTTATCCCACCCTAGTTCCACATCCGAACCTGACTTTCTCACTGGGGACACCAGCTCCCGGAAGTGGATCTAGAAGAACCACAAGGAACCAGTGTACGAAGCACCATCTGCTCACCATTTATTTGCTTAGGTTTTCCATTTTGGAATCAGATGTGAGCCACAGAACCCTTCACTCACTCCAGGGGCTTCGTAAAGACTCTGTCATTCCCATATTAAAAAGAGAGGTGGGAAGGGAGAGTGCCGCATGAAGCTAAACCCGGAAAAAGTGGAATCGATTTATGGAATTCTGCAGGTGGGTAGCCCTGGAGCAGAAAAGCAAGCCTTAGTCACCTGCACTTCTGACGTTCACGATTTTCAGAAGAGGTGCAAAGATTTAGGAGACTTTTACATAGATATTTAGTATAATCCTCCTTAAAAAAAAAAAAACAAAAAAAAACTACCAGA
>NW_012154951.1:5152059-5198090 GCF_000956105.1 Propithecus coquereli | reverse complement strand
GGATCTAGAAGAACCACAAGGAACCAGTGTACGAAGCACCATCTGCTCACCATTTATTTGCTTAGGTTTTCCATTTTGGAATCAGATGTGAGCCAAAATCAGGTGTGAGCAAAGAACCCTTCGCTCATTCCAGGGGCTTCGTAAAGACTCTGTCATTCCCATATTAAAAAGAGAGGTGGGAAGGGAGAGTGCCGCGTGAAGCTAAATCTGGAAAAAGTGGAATCGATTTATGGAATTCTGCAGGTGGGTAGCCCTGGAGCAGAAAAGCAAGCCTTAGTCACCTGCGCTTCTGACGTTCATGATTTTCAGGAGAGGCGAAAAGATTTAGGAGACTTTTACATAGATATTTAGTATAATCCTCCTTAAAAAAAAAAAAACAAAAAAAACTACCAGAATTCAGAAAAAAAGGCCAAAAAATGTTTTCTTGGCTATGTTTCCTATAGTGACTGTGAAAACCCATGAAGGAAGAAAACTGGCCAGGATTTTTTTTTTTTTTTTTTTGAGGGTATGAAAGCCTCTCATTTTTATAGTTTTGAAAATCCTTGGAGTTTAACTTTGAACTTTCACCAAGAAAAATTATATCTTATAAACAATGGCATTTGTTGATTGGATGAAGGACTAGATCAATATTGGTCTTGGCAATCTCTTTTGGCTGCTGTTGCCTGCAGAAATATGCTGGTTGTGGTGTTAAAAAATTATGTCAGTTCCTCACCATGTGTCTCTTTTTCTTGGAGTTTTGCCTGAGAATTACTTTCCAAAGATACTTCCAGAAGTTAACCTAGAGCCTGGCCTCCACGGCAAAGGAAGTTACACATAAACTCTTGGAAAGCAGCCCTCCACGGTGAGCTTCTGGGAGGGGTAGAAGAAGAAATCTGGACGTATGGGAAGAAGATGGCGTGGAGCTACTCCTAATTCCACGAGGATGGTCACATTCCCTCTCACTGCTAAGTCCTTCACTGGGACTCGTCACACTTAGGTGAAAAAACACTAAACTAAACAAAATCAAATCGATCTTGGTAAATGAAAACTATTGCTTTGAGAGAATATAACCATATTGCAGCCATCATGGAGCTGTCTGTGTTAGAATATCCTGAATCTTTTCATTTTGAGGGGCAGGGGGGAGTTGGTGGTGACAATTGGAATGTTTAAGGAGGGGTAGTAAAGTTTAGTGTTTTATTTTGGACTACCATATTATCCATTTATTTTGGGTATAAGACTCTGTAATTTGATATAAAGAAAATATGCCTGTATCATATCTACTTTACTCAACTCAGCAGACTGAGCTGGGTTATTTATTTTTTGTAACTTTGGTCTTCATTTCATTTGTAAGTTTTGTTGTGTTTTGTTTCGTTTTAGAGTCAGGGTCTCATTCTGTTGCCCAGGCTGGTCTCGAACTCTTGGGACCATGCAATCCTCCCGCCTCAGCCTCCTGAGAAGCTGGAATTACAGATGCCCCCCACCACGCGCGCGCAGCTTTCATTTGTAAGTTTAACAACTGGAGCGACGCAGGACTGCGCAGTGGGGCGGGGGAGAGAGCAACAAGAAGAGCTATAAAGGAATCGCACATCGTCACCTTTTGAGTCTGACTCCAGAACTGCAGCTGCTAATTCAGCCTCGTTTGCCCCAGGTGGTCTGCGCTGGGTTCCCCCACGCCGTGCGGAGGGTGAGGCAATGTCCTATGCCCTACACCAACAGCTGGCAGTGAAAGACTATGGCACAGGGCCGGGGCTGCCCCCACGTCCCTTCTCCTTGCTAACGACGAGCGCACACCTGCCACTGCTCGAGAAAGACTGAGCCAAGAGCTGTCACCACATGCCACATCCGCATCTGTCGGACCTGCTGGCTGGCCCTCTCCCTGTGCTTGGGGGCCAATGAGAGCACCGGGCCTTCCCTCAGCCCCTCCTGCACCCCTCAGTCTAGCTCTGCTCCCAGGGACCTCTCCTTCCAGCCACGTGGCCCTGGCGCCGAGGCCGGGACCTTGGCACGTAGCTTTGGAAAGGTGGCCAACTCCGCGCTTGCCAGCTTCTCACAGATTTCTGACGGGTGTCGCGAGTGAAATGAGTGCAGGGGGTGGGACTACATTAAGTTCGACTCAGAAAGGACGCGCCAGGGCACACACTAACAATAATAAGACAAGGCTACTGCTAACGTTTATTGAGCACTTACTGTCTACAGTAAGTGTGCTAAGGGCTTTGCATGCTGTATTTTGTTGAACCCTAACAACCATTTTATGAGAGCAGTACTATGTTCTCACTGAGAAAACTGAGGGCGGGCGTCTCATAGCTAGGAGCGGTGTCCCACTGCAGAGCCATGTCACTTCGGACTCGAGCACAAAAGTGAGTCTCGCCTGGGTCCTCTCACCCCAATGTGCTACCCCTTTGCAAGGCCACGTCTCCTGGGGTCGCCACCAGCGGTCCCATGGCCAGCGGATGGCTAGAAGGGCCACCCGCGTTCATAAGCACGTTGGGGAACCGCGCACGTGCTTGGGCTGCAAGGATCTGTCCCCGAGGACCAGCAGGGCTCCTTCCTCTGCACATCTTTCCTGAACTCTGACAGCCTTTACTGAGCAGAGCACTCGGGAACTCTTCCTTATGTCGGGTCTTCTAAGGTTATCACCTCTTTCACGTGTGTGAGGACGATTTTCTTTGCTAGATTCAGCGTTCCTTGAGTGCAAGAGCCGTGTATTCTATTTCAATCAAATATAAGAAAAAAAAAATCATTGATTCTTAGGGCTGGGGAGAGTTCTCAGAGATCACCTGGCCCAATTCATTCATTTAAAAAAGATAGAATGGAGGCCCAGTGAGGTTAAACAACACGGCTGAGGCCACACAGCAAGAGAGTGGTAGCTTCAGGACCAGAACCTGGGCTTCCTGACTGTCAGGCACTATGAATCCTGGTCTAATGGATCTGACTGAGGTTTTCAGGTTGAACGAGGAGGAAAAAGGAAGCGATAAAGCAATTACTGAAAGGCCGACCTCGGTGGCCCCCTCCCTGCTGCATGTCACCCCTCATTTTGTCGGGATGAAAGCATTTTGAGGGTGTGGTGGGTGTGTAAAGCCCCCAACCCGCAGGGTCAGCAATGCTTGTGCTGGAGAGCATGGCTGGGTGCACCTTAGAAGAAAATCTATCAAAGCTTCTTTCCTGGTTGGGCTGAGTCCAGCAGGTGCCCCGAGGACACACAGCCATGGGCCTGCTTGGGGCTCAGCCCCTCTCCAAGCCCCTCTCCTGCCCTGGCCAGACACACCCTTTGCAAACTTCCACTTGCCCACAGACCCAGCTTTTACAAACCCTTCTGACCAGAAACCATTCTGCGCACCCCAGGAATGCTCCCCTCGGGACTCCTGCCCAGCCCACACCCCACATGCTATGTCCACACTGGGGGCCTAGTGAGCTGCTGGCAGGAAGCAGGGACTCCCCAGGGAGCTGTGCTGCATGGAGCCCTCATCTCCAGAGTGCCCTGTGGCTGGGAGGGTGGCCCTTCCCTGTTCACCCTTCTCCAGCGCCTCCTGGGTGGAGCTGACTTCAGGCAGAGAAGGCTGCTGGAAGAAGCAGGATTGTGTATAGAAAATTTTGCAAGTTAAAATGGGCACAGATTTAAGAAATAATTCAATTAATATTACCGATTTTAGGCCTCTCTCCTCCTTACCTGCGCCCCAGGCCAAAATGATTTTATATGAAGAATAACAGAGACATGCATTAAGCATGGACTTTGAGCTTGACAGTGTGCTTGGTTGTTAACGTTTGTCCTGTTTTGCGTTCACGACTCAGGCACACCGTCAGCACGTAGCCAGTGTCTGGCGCAGGAGAGAATTTATTCCTCATAGCAACACACGGTCATCCCCAACCGAAGGGCAAGCTCTGAGAGCTGCAAAGCCAGTCTCTCCTCAATTATGAATTCCCTTTATGTGACATTTCACTCTACCTGCGCAGCAGGCGGTTTAAGGAGAAATTATGTTGTGTATTTGTCTGTCTGCTTCTCTCTTGTGCAACATTAGCTTTGTTCTTTCCTTTCCTGCTTCCTCTTTTTTATTTCCCTTGCCCCCCTCCCTCCCCTCCTTCCCTCCCCTCCATCCCTCCTTCTTCCCTTCTTTCTTTTCTTTCTTCTTCCAGTGTAGAGTCCTTGGTGGGAAATATCATTTCTTACCCCACAGCTCACCTCCCTTATGGACGAGACCAACATCTTACCAAAATAATAGCAAACACATATTGTGCTAAGCACGATTCTAAGCACTTAACGTAGATTAACTAATCCTCACAACAGACCTGCAAGGATGAGACTCTTAGTATCGTCTCTGTTTTGCAGATGGGGAAACCAAGACACAGAGAGGTTGAGAAACCTGCCCCAAGCCGCACAGCTGTTGGGTGCCCAGGATTTGGATGCCAGCAGTTTGCCACCAAAGTTTATGGAGCATTATGCTATACTGCCTCTTGGGGTTCCCCCTCCTGCCAGGGAGAAGTAAGCAGCTTGTGCACATATTTAAAAGGTGGTGGTGAAATTAAAGTCTTCAAGACAGGGAGGAGGTGTGGAGTGGGCAGACGCCGTAAGTGGCAGTGACCTATGCCCTATGTCAACGTTGAACTCCTGAAGGACATAGTGTTGCGTGAGGATGGCTGTGTGGGAAGCTTTGAGGGCAGAGTGTGGGAACCTTGGCAGAGGTCGGAGAGGGAGTGGCTGCTGGCAGCTGCCACCTTCATGTGGGTCGCACAGGGAGCGGCAGTGGCGGCAGTGGCCACTCATTCATTCGGTCAACAGACAGAGGCTTTAGTCCGAGCCAGGTCCTGTTTAGGAGTGGAGGACAGATCAGTGAACCAAACAGACAAAGGTCCCTTCTCCCACTGAGCTTACCTTTCAGAGGAGAGTGGCAGACAACACAGAGATAAATACATTTGTGACAAGCTATGCTAAAGGCCATGAAGAAGAATAAAGCTGGTGAGAGGACAGAGAGAGATAGGGGTATGGAGGCCCGGGTGTGCATGGGGTGGGCAGGGCAGGCCCCACCGAGAAGGCTGCACGTGAATAAAGACTTAAAGGAGGTGAGGAAATGAGCCATGTGCGTATTCGCGAATGAGCATTCCCCGCAGAGGGGCCCTATCAAGTAAGTGCTTGCAGATCATCGTAAAGTGTTTGCATTTCACTCTGACTGTGATGAGAAGCTATTGGAAAGTTTTGAGCACAGAAGTGACACAATCTAACTTTTGTTTAAAGGGATTACTCTGGCTACCATGTGAAGGCGAGGTTTAGGTGATAAGGATAGAAGCGAAGCAGATACAAGCTTTGTGACAAAAATATGCCAGTGGCTTGGACTAGGATGGCAGCACGGGAGGAGGTGAGAAATATTTCTAAGCAAGGGACAGCCAGATTGCTGTGATTGAATGTAGGATTTAAAAGAAGAAGCGGGTGGGTAGTCAAGAATGACTCCAAGGTTTTCAGCCTGAGCAAGAAGTGCAATGGTGCTGTCATTTGCTGGGACAGACAGGAAAGAGTGAGAATGGAGCTGGGTGGGGGGAGAGGGGAGACGAGGTTTTGGGTACGTTAGATTTGAGATGTCTGTTGCACATCTAAGCAGAGATGTCAAGTAGACAGTCAACTACGGGGGGCTAGAGTTGAAGGGAGAAGTTGGAACTGGAGACTACTTTGGAAATTACCAGTGTAGATTGTTTTTAGAGCTGGGGACCAGATGAGCTCATCTAGACAATGAGTGAAGACAGAGAAGAGGTCTAGAGATGGAGGCCTGGGCTGCCCTAATTTTAAAGCTGGAGAAGATGGGGAGGAACCAACAAAGTCACTGAGAAAGAGCAATCAGAGAATGGAAAAGAAAGAAAGTTTTTTGGAGGGCAAAGAGGGAGAAATAAACCATGTCCAATGCTGCTGATGGTTTGAATAAGATGAAGACTGAAAAATTAGCACTGGATTTTGCAGCTGGCAGCTCATGGGTAGGTACCATGAAATGATGGGTGGAGAACCAGGGCCCTCTCCCAAATTTCTGATCTGTGTAAGCCCTGAGTTTCTTGTGTGACTCATGGGGCAAGAAAAAACCATGAGCAACTTCTGGGATTTGGCAGCTCTTGACCCTTCGGAGTGTAGGGCATGAAGTAGATTTAATTTGGTTTAGAACATTAAAGAAATGTAGCCTTTTTGTACTCCCAGAACAGCCTACCTGTTGCGTTGAGATTTGCCTGAGAGTACCTTTTGTTTCTAGGAATTGGGAATTATGGGTCTTATCTTTTGGGGGTGGAAATGTAGAGGTGGGAGAAGGGTGGGGGTTCTCGCAATGAAGCTGTGGAGTAAAAATGGGAAATGAGGGTAAAGTCTGTCAGGTCTTTGGAGTCATGCAGATACCATTTTGGGGAGGGAGATTGAGGCACCTGTAAAGGGAGGTCCATGACGTGTTTCTGACAATTACTATGACAGAGCTAACGCTCCTTAATCTTGAGTACTAGAGAGGGAATTAAGAAATACCTCCTCAGTTGTATCACCCAGTTAAGTAAAAGTTACACCATCTTTTTTCCATCTTCAACATCCTAATTACGCCACAACTTTCGGACCACAATTAAAACCAGGAGGACAGACCCTGCAGGCAAAAACCAGTCAACAAGTCTGAGTCACAAAATCAGAAAAGCATTGAACATTTGGAAAGAGAGCCCATTAGGAGAAGGGGAGCTTTATAATATATGTGTTATTAGTGACAAAGCTAAATGTTTTTTGGAAATCGCATCGTAGGAAGACTCTAAGAAGTATCTTGAGAATAAGGGATGGCAAATGAATATTCATTCATTCATTCATTCAATTTGGTTTTAGAACACCATCCATATGCCAGGAATGGGGATACAACAGAGCGCAAGGTAGATGTGATCCCTGCCCTCACACCACTTCCAATCTAGGTACGGCCAGGTAAATAAGCAATTTATAGCCTAGTGTGATACATAATATGAAAGGAGAAATATAGGCACTAGAAGTTCAGACAGGAGGGGCACCTAATCAGACTTCCCACCCAAACCAGCTCCTCTCCCAGGGCCCTTTGTCTCAGGGAAGGGGTGAATGGAAGCACCACCCACTCAGTCATCCAATCTGGGGGCCCAGGCATCATTCATGACTCCTGTCTCCTTGTCCTTCTCAGGGGCCACTGTCTTGGTGCAGAGCACCCTTGCCCCTAGCTGGGCTTGCACAACCATCACCACCTGGTCTCCCTGTTCCCAGTATTGCCCCTCCCTCCCATCTTCCACGTCTCCTGAAATGCAAGCCTGGCCATGGCACCTCCCAGCATAAAATCCTCCCATGGCTCCGCATTGCTGTCAGGATAAAGTCCAAATTCCCTAGTTTGCTTTAGAAGGCCCTGCCTGGTCCGGTCCTGTGCACCACTAGAGCCTTTGTTCTCCCCACGCTCCCCATGGCCCCCTCAGTCCCCTCATTGATCATTGTGCAGTTCCACACCTAGGTGTCTCCGTTCCAGGCTTATGCACACTGTTCCCTTTTCCCTGGAGCACTCTTGGCGCCCTCTCCCCATTTCTCCCCAATCTGTCGATCTAGCAACCCCTACTCAAACTTTAGGTCTCGGCTTTGATGCTGCTTCTCCTGGAGCCCCTCCAATGCGTTCCCAGAGTGTGGCGCACTTCTCCTTCCACGGCAAGGATGGTAGCACTATTGACTGCTCAGTGGCCCCCACAGTGTGCGCCCCAGCGCATTCCCGGGGCCTCGGCAGTGTCTGGAATATAACGGGCACTGTCAGTGTCTGATGAGTGAATGAATGAAGGCAGTTCCGAGTCGCGAACAAGCTCCAAGGGAGGGGAGATCCTTGGGGCGACCTTCCAGTCTTCCCTTGGCGCCCTCCCCGGATCCCCCACCTACGCTTACACTGATGGCAACATCATGTCCTCGCCCTCTCTTTGGGCTCTCAAAAGACCCCAAGATTTTGAAACCACAAGGATGAATCTCTAATGGTAGAATTTCTGATTTTATGACAGACAACGGAGGAACCAATTCCAAGGGCAGGAATTCTTAATTGCTTCTCTCAAATGATCTCATACAGCTGACTTCCTACCTGTCTCCTTGCTAAGAATTTTAGAGGAACGGGGAGTTTAGTGAGTGCAGAGAATTAGGTGGGTAAGATGAGAAAGTCCTGGAGATGGGTAGTGGTGATGGTCACACCACAATGTGAATATACTTAATGCCACACTTAAAAATGGTTAAATGGTGGCCAGTCATGGTGGCTCACACCTGTAATCCCAGCACTCTGGGAGGCTGAGGCGGGAGGATCGCTTGAGCTCAGGAGTTCAAGACTGGCATGAGCAAGAGTGAGACCCCCTCTCTACTAAAAATAAAAAGAATTAGCCGAGTGTTGTGGCACATTCCTGTAGTCCCAGCTACTCAGGAGGCTGAGATGGAGGTTGCTGTGAGCTAGGCTGATGCCACAGCACTCTAGCCCGGGTAACAGAGTGAGACTCTGTTTCAAAAAAAAAAAGGTTAAGTGTTAAATTTTGTGTTATGTATATTTTACCACAATAACAAAAAAAATTTTTATAGGTTATGGTTATGGTCCTATAAGCTGTGGGATCTCAGCAAGAGGATGAGTTTCCTCATCTGTAAAAGGGCATAATTATTCATTCAACAAATATTTATCGAGAATCCTTTATGAGAGGCAGAATGACATTGCGTTTAAAAACACAGACCCTGAGAGTGGTGGCCTGGATTTGAATCCTGGCTCCACTGCGCTCTAGCTGTTAAGGAATGGGCAAAGCAAATTTTTCTCTGTGCCTTGGTTTCATCACCTGGAAAAGGAAGATGTAGCTTCTCTGCCATTAGGGATTTTGTGAGAAATAATTGAGTTAATGTATGAACAGAGAACAGCGTCTGGCACAGGATAAGTGCTACCTATTTTTGTTGTTACTGTTCTTTGCTTAAGTTAATGTATGAAAATATTTACAACAATATCCAGCATAAGTGCTACCTATAATTATTTTTTGTTTTTATGTGTCAGGTACCATTCTAAAAAGTGGAGATGCAGCAATGAACCCTTGCCCTCATGGAGCTTACCATTTAGAGAGAGAAATAGACAATACATAGGTAAATGCATAGTATGCCAGGTAGTAGCTAATGTCTGGTTCACAGTATTGTGGTGAAAATTACATGATAGAATATATGCAAAATGGCTGATGCAGTCAGAACCAGGCTCAAAATGGGCACTTAATAAACGTTAACTTTCCTCTCCTTGTCTCATTTTTTGGTCTCATCTACTCTCCTATTGGAGAGAAACCAGTTAGAGGACAGGCAGCCAGTAGAGCCCAGGCCCGTTAGCCGAGGAGGCTGGAGGGCAGCTCAGGCAGACCTTGGCACGGGATAAAGAAGAATGCTGTAACGATTGGTACGCAGGAGGAAGGGCATGGGAGGTTCCAATGCGAATATGGCAAAATGCCGACAGCTGTTTCATCTCTGGGGTGGGTACGTGCATGTCTGTTATGTGATTTTGTACTTTTATGTATCTCTAAAATATTGCATACTGAAAAAAAAAAGCATGACATCTGAAGTCAGAAAATCTGAGCCCAGGCCAGGTGCAGTGGCTCGGGCCTGTAATCCCAACACTCCGGGAGGTCCAGGTGGGAGGATTGCTTGAGTCCAAGAGTTCGAGACCAGTCTGGGCAACATACCAAGACTCTGTCTCCACAAAGAAGTAAAAAAAAAGAGAAAGAAAAGAAAAGAAAATCTGAGCTCAAATTCTATCTCCTTGGATAGGCCACCCAACTTCCGAATGTATCCGTAAAATGTGGATAAACAATAAATAATTCATAGGTTTGTTATGATGCTCAAGCAAGATAAAGCATTTTGTAAACTAGGAATAAACCCCTTGCATCTTCTAGACATTTCATATGAATAGAATCGTACAACATGGGGCCTTTAACTTCTTTCAGCTAATATAATCCTGTCAAGGTCCATCCGTGTTGTAGCATGTATCAGCACTTCATTCCTTTTTCTTCCTTAATAGTATTCCGTTGTATGGCTATAGAAGATTTCACTTATCCATTCATCAGCTGATGGACATTTGCACTGTTTCTACTTTTGGGCTGTTATGAATAATGCTGCTATGACCATTCATGTACAACGTGTACAAGTTTTGTGTAGATGGATGTTTTCATTTCCCTCGGATGTATACCTAAGGACTGCTAAATATTTCCATATTTTAGAACCAGAACCAACAGATCTCTCTCTCTCTCTCCTTTCTCTCTCTTTGTATGTGTATGTGTCTGCACCCAATTTTAAAATACTGACCCTCCAAAAAATGTCATATGGGCCAAGCACAAAACATCCTCAGGGACTAGCTTTCAAATTCGGTATAGACCTTAATTCTCTGTCTGTGGGAAGGGAGAAGTGAAGAAGCTGATCCCCATGGATCTTTTTAGCTTTAAAACTTTTCTAGGATTTTATTAAACTTCCACATAAGCATGCATTCATTTATAAATAAAACTTGCTTTTACCTCTCAAGAGAGTTGAGGTGACTTACAATATAAACCTAGCATGGCAATTAAAAATCAGTTTAGAAAGAAAACTCATAATTGTACCGGGAACCTGAGCTGAGAGGATCAACAGGAGACTTAGGTTTCGTTCCTCGCTCCCTGGTAGGTGCACGCACGTAAGAAATGCGGTTTGGAGGGTGTGCCAAGCTGGGGCAATAGACACTTCTTGGGACCACTGGTCATAGTCGCTCACTCAGGAGGACATTTTCTGTTGTGTTTCCAGTGTGTGTGCCAGGGTGCAAGCCTGGCTCCTTCCTCTGAGGAGCCTGTGGTCACCTGCTTTATGGGTGATTTTTTTTTAATCAAAGAAGTAATTGTAGCGCTTAGCAGAAGGCCTGCATGCTGTAAGCGCTCAATAGGTATTAGCTGTTGTTATTATATCAGTCCTCCTTAGTGTTTTCCCATCTGGGATAAAAGTGTGTGTGTGTGTGAGAAGGTGGGTGGTTATGAACTGAGACCAAAGGCTCTGGAAGTGTCTCTTACTCGGGACTACAATGGTACCAGATTCACGGGAGTGAGTATCGTAGTGTCAACTGTCCAATGGGAAAGGATCAAAGAGCCAGAGAAGAGAGGTTGATAGGCCACTAGCCAGCCAAGAAATGAGAGATAGATGACATAGGAAACCATGGTTCGAAGGTAAACGGGATGAACGTTCTGGATAAACACATGTGTGTTTATCAAGTGATATTACCTGTGTCTTTTCAGGTGACACCAGGACAGTTGTTTGTATCAATGAGCTAAGCAAGGAGTGGACAGGATCGATCAGATAAAAAGGGAGCGAACGTTGCCTTAGGTAAAGGAAGCAGCATGCGTGGGGGAGAGAGGCTTGAGAGAATCCGCCATGTTTTGGAGAAATGAGCAAGTGGGTAGGACCAGAGTGTGGGAGGGGGGAGGTGACAGGTGAGGCTGGGAAGGTAGTCAGGGGCCAGATCACAGGGGTCCTGGATGTCAGGCTAAGCATCTGCCCTTCATTCTGAGCGTCACAGGGGGTTGGGGAAGGAATTTAAGAACAGGAGGGACGTTGTCAGGTTTCTGGATTACAAAGCTCGCTCTGGCTGTGGCGTGGAGCCTGAGCTGTAGGAAGACAGTCTGACAGCAGCAGTCGTGGTGCTGTAAGAGCGGAGAAGGTGCTTATGTCCAACACGGGCTAATAGTCCCATGACTTATTATACCAGCAATTATAATGTTGCCAATGTTCCGGTGCAAGTTAAATGGTAGAGTCAGGGCTCAAACCCAGTGGAAAATGTTCAGGAAGGGAAAGTTTTAAAAAGTCTTCAAGTAAAAAAACTGACACTGAAACGAAGAAAGGGGAAATTTCATAAAAAGAACCACCAGAGTCAATTGTGTAAAAGTAAAAATGAGAAAGAGTCTCTGTGCATAACCTTTACTTATTCTAAAACTGAGACAAGAGGCACCTTCATTTTCGACATGGAAGCAACACCCCATTGGCTGCTTCCTAGGCCCTTAAATTTATTTCCGAGCTTCACTTGGGCAGCCCGTTGCTGTGATCAGCTCGTATAAAATGGTTTGTGAATGCTCATCCCTCCCGACTGATGCCTCTTATTAGCGCTGTGGTGTTCGTTTCCTGTTGCTACCGTAATAGTTTACCATAAACTTAGTGGCTTAAAACAACACACTATTATTTTACAGTTTGGGAAGTCAGCAGTCAGCGTGGGTCTTATGGAGCTAAAATCAACATGTCAGCAGGGCTGTGACCCTTTCCGAATGCTCTAGAGGAGAATCTGTTACTTTGCCTTTTCTGGCTTCTAGAGGCCGCCTGCACTCCGTGGCCCGTGGCCCCTTCTTCCAACTGCAACAGCCAGCAATCGCCTCACCCTGACCTCACATCACATCTTCTTCTCTGTCTCTGGTTCTCCTCTCCTGGCCCCCTTGCTTTCACTTATAAGGACCTTGGTGATTACATTGTGCCAACCTGGATAATCTAGAATATCCTTCCTATCTCAAGATCCTTAACTTCATCACACCTGCGAAGTCCCTTTGTCACATATTCACAGGTTCTGGGGACTAGGAAGTGGATAAATGTGGAGGGCTATTATTCTGCCTATTGCCGTGGTCGTGCTTATTATGGAATGGGAGTAATAAGAAATGGACTTACGCGCCAGCCAAGCAGCATGTGCGATGGTTAGACCTGAACTCTGGGCCCATGCACCTTGGATTTGCACGCTGCCTCCCCTGACTGCCAGCCTGTGGCCTCTGAGTGTTCATTTCCTCATCTGGCAATGGGACGTCAATCAGACCCACTTTACAAAGTTGCTGTGAGGACCAATTCAGTCCTAGTTTATGCCAGTGACTTTGATCAGTAACTGGCACAGAGTAAGTGCTCATTAGACATTGGCCATTATTTCTCATGGATGAGTATTGCAGAATCCTTTGCATGGTTGCATTTGCTGATTAATGACCACATCTGTGTTGGGGGAATTTGTGTGTTTAAGACAAGTAGTTGGATGACAATCACAATATATGTTACATGAAATAAAGAAGACCCAAAAGAGCAGGTACCATGTGGTTCTATTTATAAAATTAACGAATGGGTCTAATGAATGTATGCTTAGAACAGTAGGGTGCAGAAAAGAGTTTACATAGAAGGCCTGAGACTGGTGTCCTCAGAAAGGCCTGACTGCAAGGTTGGCCCTTTGCTGGCATCTGGGAACTTGGTTCTTAGAATATTTCCAGTGAACAGGTAACCAGTAAGTGTGGTTCACTGTGCCTAGACAATGTGGCTTATGCTGAATACCTGCCTTGCATTTTGGTGCGTGCCTTTGTGACCAGCCCCCAACTAAAACCGTCAGTGCTTAGTTTCTAGCGAGCTTCCCTGGTAGACAACATTTTCTGGGGAGTGGGTGGATATCAGTATGTTGCCCAGGCTGGTCTTGAACTCCGGGGCTTAAGTGATCCTCCCGCCTCAGCCTCATGGGTAGCTGGGACTACAGGTGCCACTGTGCCCGGCCACTGGTAGGTAACATTTTATGCCTGTTGTCACCACTTATTGCTGGGAGAATTAAGTGAGTCTTGTGTGACTCTATGGGGAGAGGACCCTTGGTTGCTGGTTCCTGGTTTCCTCTGGAATTTGTTTCATGCTTTTTTTTCCCTTTGCTGATTTTGCTTCGTTTCCTTTCACTGCAATAAGTTATAGCTGTGAGTACGACTATGTTCTGACCCATGAGTCTTCCTAGTGAATCAGTGAAACTGAGGGGGCCTTAGGGACCCCAACATAGATGGGTGCTTGGGGTGGGGTGGATAATAGATTGAAAAGGGGCACAAGGAAATCCTCTGTGGAGCTAGAAATGTTCTCTCAAGAGATTTGGGTGGTAGAGGAGTGGGTACACATACAAAAAATCATTGAGTGGTGCAGTTGAGATGATCGCTACATGCATTTCACTGTATGTATGCAACTTCTCAAAAAATTGATCTGCAAAACCCCAAACGAACCTAACTGGTCAGTCATTTCTCAGTGCAGCAGACATTAGCTGATGGCCTACTCTAGCCATAGCTAGTAAATATTTTGCTTGCAAGGAGAGGGCTCAAAACAGCAAGACAAGGTATCCTGCATTCAAGGAAATTATGCATGGACTAATGTTGTTCAAACCCACTGAAGATTGTCCACAAAGTACCTGGGTGAGGATAGTTTTAAAAGACCCCTTTCCGGACCCTCAAAGAGAAGCTTGCATGTTCACGCAGGCTCTGCTTTCCAATGACTCCTTTTCCTCTGCCTCACTATATGAAAAGAAGGTAGGCGCCCTCACCCATTTCTAATCAGATCATGGCATATTGCTCCATGGTGTGAAAGTCTCCTGGGTACAAAATTCAGGCCCAATTTGAGTTATCATTTTGGGGAAGCCTCATGTAATTATTAATTGAAGTCCCATAAATCTTTCTAGAACCATCTTTCTACTTCTTTATTTCTCATAGGGACCAGGTCTTGCCTTAGAAGTCAGGTATTTTGGTCTGCGGAGGGATGTTCTAAATTAAGATAAACTGTAGAACGGAGGGACAGGGTGCTGCCCACCCCATCTTCTAAACCAGCATTGGTGCCAAATGATCTGCTGCTCTTGAGGGAGATTTCCATGAGAGCACAGCAATGCAGGCAGCAAATGCTAAAAGTAGCTAATTTCCATATGTTTGAGGGCAAGCAATTCTTTCCGGCTACTGTATTCAGCTATTTGAACAGTGTCTGGCACATAGTGAGTACCCATGAAATATTGGCCATTATTTATTTGATGGACAGGTATCTTTGAATCCATTTTTTCCTGTGGTTGCATTTGATTATTGCAATATCTGGGTGTGTGTGTGTGTGTGTGTGTGTGTGTGTGTTAGGGGAATTTGTGTGTTTAAGGAAAGTCTGATTTTAGGACTTGTCATTAGCTATCAAGGAAAGCACCTGACAACAGTTGAGCCCTACAGGCTAACTAGTGATGCTGACTCTTCAGTAAATGTAACCGGAATATTTTCTGGGACTATTAAGATTTCCATGATACATTGGCTAAAACCTGCAGACAGAAATTTTAGGTTATGTCTTTCAGATTTTGTGTGTACTATTCCATGAGATAGTTAGAACTGATTTTATCAAATCATGTATTTTCTACCTTTTTAATATATACTTAATTATTTGATACATGCTGGTTGGGTTAGTATTAGCAGATTACAGAGGTATTTTTGTTTTCCTATTAAATAACTTCATTAAACAGAAAAGTCTGAGGATGAGGGCTAATGAAATTATTTCTAATTTTAAAACATAATTCTTATTTTTTCCCAGGCTACATATTAGGGCTCTACGCACACATTCACACAGTGTAAGGACAGAATATCATGTTTTTCATCACATCTCTGGCTTCGTAAATAACATAATTTTAGTGATGTAGTATGCCATCTTATTGCAAATCGGGTAATGAGAAACAGCATTGTTATCTTGTTTAATACTTATAACATTAATTATATCAGATCTACCCCAATGTAAATTTGACTGCTTTTTAGTAATTTATTTTATATGATGCACTCCATAATTTATTCCTCAGTGATTTCTATAATATTCCAAAATGAATATTAAGACACTTACTTAAATTGAAAAATAAAGTCACAATATTAATGACAAGAAATATATCTAATTTGCCTGATTGATTTGAAAATTAGGTTATATGATGGAACATTTCTCATCAGTTGAATGAGTCACATATGCAGCTCATTTTGACAAAATTTTGACAAAATTTTATTTAAGGCACACAACAAGATAAAAGCATTAATGTAGTTCTGCTATAAAAGATGTGTGGGAATAAAACTTGATTTTCTCAACTTTTTCTGAGACAGATTTAACAAAGTGCATCGAAGTGAAAGCATAACAGGTAAAATAATAGTTTTAATCTACTTCACAGAATGAGACATTAATGACTGAACAGTAAGTCCTTTTTTAAGTTGGATAGTTTCCAATTATTTGCTCTCAACAAAATTGGAGGACAACCTAATCAAAATAACAGATCCTTAAGAATTATCTTGTGTTTATGGCATACAGTTCAAAAAGAGTTCAAAGAATTGATTGTCAGAGCTTTAAGAAAACTGTTTTCCTTTCCATCTACTTATTTGTGTGAAAGAACATTCTCAGTGTTCACATCTATAAAAATGAAAAACAAGACAGAACAGTTCTAAACGCCATCTCTTTCTGGTGGTTAGTAACAGTCATTCGTGAATATATGAACTAAATGGAAGTAGACATCTCCACCATCTCATTGGGATGCAATAAAAATTACTTTTAATATAATTGTATATAAAAAGTTGTTTTGTTCAATTGTGTGCTGCTAATAACTTGTGATACTTAAATCCAGAAGAATGTATATATATTTTTTCATTTAAAGCCTAGTGGTCAGAGAAAAAAAACTTATACTCATATATGTGTTAGAATGATTGGCAAAAGACTTTAATGCATAAAAAAATTAAGATAATATTCTGAGGGGGAAGAAAAACAGAAATAGCAGTTCAAGGAGATGCAAGAACAATGTAAGGTTTCTGACTGTCAAAGAAAAGCTTGCCTGTGTATTTTTAAAATGGACGATGGTAGTGGCAAACTGCAATAGCAGGGTTAATAATTTCACGGGGTTCCTTTAAGACAACTCTTTTATTTTCAGGTATCCATTTTTATAGTATATTGGGAATATTTTGCAATCATTTAATCTTAAATGGAAATGGTAAACTAAAGTGTAGGCAAATTAGGCATGTGTGAGAAAGTAGAGTTTTCAAATTTCTTTTTTAGAAAGTAGTAGAGCAAATGTTTCTGAATGCCGCTGACTTGGTTTCTGAGAGTGGATGTTAGCAGGTCTGCGGAAGCAAATGGCCACGCCTTGACCTGTGCAGCTCAGCGCCCCACGGCTTGGATTGTCTTAGAAGGGCTGCTGGACCCTGAGCTCAGAGGGTCCCACTCAGGTTCACTGCAGGAAAGAGAGTGGTCAGATCTACAGGGCATGGTCAGGCAACACCACCCTTCAGACCACTTTGCTTGATTCTATTAAATCTGACTCTTTTCTCAAAGTGTATTTATCAAAAACACATATCCTGTTCACTGTTTACCAGCACTGTTCTAATTGCCTTACAAATATTAACTTATTTAAGCATCAAAAAAACCCTATGAGGTAGGTACTAATGTTATTCTCATTTAACTGATAAGGAAACTGAGGCACAGAGAGATTAAATAACTTGCAAAAAGTCATACAGCTAATAAACTGTGGAACCAGGACTTCTTATACATTGATCTCTCTTTTTTTAAAGGGAGCAGAAAGAAATTATTGTATTCTCTATCCTCAAGTGGATGCTCAACAGACTTCTTTCCCCCCAACATGCCCTGTTCCAGCTCCTGTTTCCATACTCAACATTTGCCTGGCTTACCGTAGATCAGATTTACCTGTGGGGATCCTACAGTCCAGTACAGTATTGAGATGCAGTTGGGGTTGAATTTCAATGGCTTGTTTATTGACACTGGCTGTCACAGCCTGCCGATCGTCACACAAATGTTTTTATTCAGAAGCTTAGGTGGAGACGGAGGAAGGCGGGGTAATTAGTATTGCAGGTCACTAGTAAAAGACCTCGGTAAGCATCAAACCATCCCAAGAAATTATTTTTCCTGGCCTCCTCCATACAATCTCATAATTCCAATTTCAGATGTTTGGAGTGGGCAAAATGCTCTTATGGTTTCCTGTACAGCAATGAGGAAAACACATTACCCTGCCAGTGCAGTTGAGGAGAGAAACCATTTTCCTGCCATTGTCTTCCAAACGATTTCCATCGAGTTTGCCATTTGCCACAGGCAGGGGGTGTCTAAAGAGGTGGTAAAAATACCTTTAGATGTTTGCCACTTTGCAAAAGAAAAACCGCTCTTAATACAAGGCCTGTAGGAGTTGGATGGGAGAACAATCTCCCCTCCCCCCAAAACAACATAACTAAAAAACAGTCCTGCATTTATAGAAAGACTGCTATCTGTTGCTGTGCTCTCTGGCAAACTGTAAGTACTTCAGGGCAACTCTGGACCTTTCATTGTCCTTAATATTGTATAGGACACTTCGGAGCTCTCAGCCAATCCCCACATCCTGGAGGTGCCCCTACCCTCGTACCAACCTGTTATGGGGACTGACAAATGTCATCTCCTTAGACCAAAATTTTACTCAGCCTCCTCTGAGTTCTCTGCTTGACTAGTCTGCATCAGAGGTTCACACTGATGGCTTGTTCTGATTCAGTCTATAGTTATGTTTTCTTCAGTTTGCATGGTATTAAAAAAATTCAGCCAACTTTGAAAAATTCACGATATTTTATAGAAAAATCACATTCTCCTGCTTGGGCAAATCCGAAGCTCCAGCCATAGTCGGCCTGTGTTCAGGAAGCCAGGTACTTGCTACAACTCAGTAGTGCTCTCACCTTGCATTCACAGCCCATGTAGAACTCTGGTCTACAATGCCCTTTGTATTGGACATGTAGCATTTTCTACTTATTATGGCTGTTTCTATCTGTGAACACATCTATGCTCAACTAGAATAAGCAATTTGAAGGCAGGGCCTACTTCATCTTTTAACCCTTAGGCCCACAATGCTATGGACTGAAAATTTGCATCCCCCAAAATTCACATGTTGAAATCCTAATTCCCAAGGTATTGGGAGGTGGGGCTTTGGGAGGTGATTAGATTATGAGAGTGAAACTCTCATGAATGGTATTAGTACTTTTATAAAAGACGCCCCCAAAGACGCCTTGCCCCTTCCACTTTGTGGGGACACAGCTAGACAATGCCATCCATGAACCAGGAAGCAAGCCCTCACCAGATATCAAATCTGCCAACATCTTGATCTTGGATTTCCCAGCCTCCAGAGCTGTGAGAAATACATTTCTGTTGTTTATAAACTATTCAGACAATGGCATTTTGTCATAGCTGCCCATATGGACTCAGCCAAGCCCTCAGTGCCTCCCGCTGTCTAAGATCTTAATGATGACATTGCGTAAGTACTTGAAGGAATGGATGCATTTGTGACAGTTCACCTGTTCACACTATGAAGTGTATGGAGGATTCTGGACCCCGCCTGCCCCAGAGCACTGGGCCTCTTCTGTCCCTTGCAGTGGCTCTGACAGCTGGGGGGACAGTGGGGCTCCATCCACATTGGTAACTTTGGGGAGTCTGACATGGTTCTTTCTGGAGAAGCCTTAAAAATTTCTAAAGGCGACACACGGTAATCACCTCACTTCCCACCCGAATGCAGCCAGCTCTCAGGCGGAAGGTGGAAGCTCTTGAGTAACACCACTCGAACTTTCAAAACAGCTAACAGTGGGGGAGAGTAAAGCAAAAAGGAGTCTGTTGTCATCTACCCGTGGTTGTGCTTGCTTTTTTGTTTCTTTTCACTGCACCGTGCGCGTCTTCTGGGCGCCATGGGATGCACTCTGCCTGGGTCCCTGGTGGGCGTTGGTGCTTAAATTAGAAGCTGGATCTCGGGACAGCTGGAAGGCTCCCTCGCTGCTCCACCCTTCAAGTGGCACGTGAGGCCCAACCACAAGACAGGAGGCGGGTCCTTTAAGCCTGCACACAAGTCTTGGCTTCCACAATCCGAGCCTCCAAACTTTGGGCTTATGTAACTTATTTGTTTATTTTTAAGCAAGCCCTGTCCAAGTTGAGAACATCTAAGACTCTTTTAGAGGAAATTTGGAACCCAATGTTATCATTAACTAAATCGACAAGCCATGGTTCTGTAAAAATACCAAGCGGCACAGTTCTGAGGACTTTTATCATCATGTTCCTGGTGGAATTACATTGCATTGTGGTTTCTCGAAATTGTTCCTGGGATTTCACCTCTCTCTCTCTGTTTCTCTCTCTCTGTCTCTCTCTGTCTCTCTGTCTCTCTCTCTCTCATAAACCAAGGCCTGAGTCTAATGGGGCATGGGACTTTCTGCTGTGTAGGCGCTCCCTCCATTTGATGAGGGGCCATGGAGTCCTTGTGCTAGAATTGACTCCACTGGTTCTCCAACTGGTTGGAGGGTGGTAAAACAGAAAACATTATAAGACACATATCTTTGGGTCATATCGGATGTCATTTTAGATTAGATTCTACTAGACATGAGAGAACGGTGCCAAGGGTCTACACACACAAAAATGTGTGTGTAGGAGGTGTTCACTGCTGTGTTATTTCTATTAGGAAAAGCATCAGAAATTATCTAAATGTTCAGCAAGAAGAGAATAGTGAAATAAATTATGGCCATTTTCAAGTAATCATTAAAGATTCATCAAAGCCATAAAGATTCTTTGAAGAGTCTTTAATGATGTGAGGGAAGTATTTATGATTTGTTAGATTTTAAAAAAAGTGAACAAAATGTCACATATGATGTGTGAGGCCAATTATGTTTATTACATGTACAGAGACACTTAGGACACACACCACAATTTTAGGAAAGGTTATATCTCTGCATGATGGAATTATGGGTAATTTTTATTGTTTTCTTTTTACAGTACAGCATTTTCAAACTTTTCTACAGTAAACATTTATTACTTCGATCATCAGAAAATCAAATGATTATAAGGTAGCTGACTTTCCTGGTGGTGGCAGATTTGGTTTCACATTTTCTTTAGATACCGTTTTCCTTGGTCCTTACTATCCTCTACCCTCCCGTGGCTCCTTCCCTAAGGGTCTGGAGGAAGAGGCTGGGATTTAAGATGAGAAGGACAAAATGCTCCCTTTTGGGGACCCAGAGTCTTATGGGCATGTATGAGCTGCATGCACTCCGTCCAGTTTGCTGTGTGCAAACTCAGAGAGCTTCACAAATCTAAGAAGGAAACCAGGCTGAAGGAAACTTTGCATCTACTGATTTATCCCATCTTCGGACAAGAAAGCGTTCTAGTGGGATACTTCTTCCCTCCCTCTGTTACTGCAGCCTCTGCTGCCCTAAAAGAATGTTGACTGAAGTTCAGATCGACCACTTTAGGGTCTGGAGAGGCGGCCTGGTTCAAGCAAGGCAACTGGGCTGCACACGCTGAGCTTTGGGTCTGTCCAGCCAAGAGAGGCCTGGCTGACTGCTTGGGCCGCCAACTCCATCAGTTCTTGTGGGTTTCCTCCATGTGCTAAATGAATGTAATACGACTCGAAGCTTCTCTTGGAGCTGTGTCCTATGACCTCATCTACCACTGCCTGCACACGTGAGGGTGAAGTGCCGCTCTGAGTGCTAAAGCGTGGTGTGGAAGGGGACTTGAGCTAGCAGTGAGGATCGAGTCTTTTCTGAAGAGTGTTTACAGGAGTGGAGCGATCTTACTACTTACCAGTCATGGCGATAATTCAATTCAATTACATTCACCAACTGTTTATTGAGTGATTCGCTGGATTTAGGAGCGACGCACCCAGGAATCCCCCCAGATTCAGAGAATGCAGCAGTTTCCTCCTGTAGCACCCCACTGATCCCTTTAGTTTAAGGCTTGGATTCTTGTGGGTGTTGGGGAACCAACACTGGTCTAAAAGTCAGCGAGTCTCTCGTCTCTACTCTGCCACCCACAAGCCCTGCGGCTTCAGGCAAGTTGCTTAATTTCCCTAAGTTTCATTTCCCCACCTTTGAAATAGGAATAATAAAGACAACTTCAGGGGGTTGTTCTTGAGCACGGTTGCCGGATTTAGCAAATCAAAATACAGACACCCGGTTAAATTGGAATGTCCCGTGACATGCACTAAAAAATTATTCGTTGTTTATCGGACATTCCAGCTTACCCGAGTGTCCTGCATTTTATTTGATAACTCTGTTCTTGAGGCTGAAATGAAGGGATTTACCTGCCAGCCTGCCCACGGCTCACAGACTGCACTTTTCTCCACACCTTCCTCTCCTGGCGGTGGGTGGGGGGGGAGGTCCCACCAGGTGATGAATACCCTCCCCCTTCCACCGCAGAGGGAACAAGGACGAGCAGACTGGTGGAGGGAGGGTCAGGTTGCTCCGCCAGGGAAGGATGTTTCCATGAGAACAGTAAGAGAGCACCAGACAGATGGCTGGCAGGGGGCTAAGCCTCTGCCTGAGGGACATCTTTAAAGACCCCAGCAAACAGCGTGCCTTGGTGCTGTGTGCCTTTAACACACTCCGTTGGCTGTATGTAAGCCTGTCAGTGGGAGTGACACCACAGGGCCAGCAGGAGCCTCAGTGGGGACACTGACCCCAGGGAAACCCCACCTAGGCACAGTCATTCTATCGGCTTCAAAATCCACTGTTGTGCACGTTAGATATAGTGACTTTCCTGAGGTATTTTACGAAAAAGGGGTTAAGGTAACTGGGCGCTCAGAGACCTCACTGCAACTTGGGGGAAACCTGGCTACAAGCCGATGCAGGGCTATGTTTTGTTCCTTTTTCTGTTTTTCTGCTCCCTTTCTGTGGCTCCTCCCTGCCACCTCCCCCAAACTGGAATACCCTCTAGTTTAAGATCCACAAGCTCATGGGGTGGAGGTGGACAGGCGGCAGGTCCACTCCGTGGCGTTATGTGCATCCCAAACTGCCCGGGAGCCCTCAGAACCTCAGGGTATACTTTTCCTCCCCTGAGCATCTGAATTCCAGGCGAGAAGCTCAGCTGTCGTTGGCTTCAGGGAATTTTTCCACCGGGATTGTCACTGGGGCCAAGAAAGCACGGGTCTGAAGAAGGCATTCTTTCTGCTGTGCAGATGCATATTCCCTTTCGTTCAGGCATTAGAAAGTGCTGCCTTTACCCAGAGTCATAGATGGAAGTTTCGAATTTCGTTACAATGAGAAAACACATGAAGAGAGACCACCACATGCCACATTTCCAATCTCTGCCGTGTTTTTTCCCCATATTCCTTTCCCATCTAGTATTTACTGGCTTTCTTTAAGTGAATTCATTTTTTAAAATTTTTTCTTCATCCTAAGCAACAATATCTATGAAATCTAGAGTTTGATGTGCCATATATATATATATATTTCCCCCCTTCATATATTTCCCCCCCTTCATATATTTACATATATGAAGGTAAATATATGCTATGCAAATTTTTACAAAGCACTTCTGTGTATCACTTAAAACAGTCTTTTGGAAACCCAGCCCTCCTGCATGAAGTTATTCCGGGCCAGGGATTCCTGCCTTATCGTTCAGTTAACAATAGCCACAGTTGAGCGAGAAGTTTACTCCATGCCGGGTACTAGACAAAGTCCTCCCAGGAGCTCTGTAAAAAAGGATATTTTCATTGGCCCCATTCTCCAGATAAGGAAGCAGACTTAGGTAAACGAAAGGTCATTATCACTAGTAAGAGAAAGCCGGATTCAAACCTGAGCAGTCTGAGCTCAGAGTCCACGCAAGCATCTCTTTCTCTAACCTCTTGGGAAAAAACAGGTATTGATACCACCACTTGCTAGGAAAAAAAGCAAGAAGGAGTTCTCTCAGTACTAAATGGTACACGAGTCTTTCCCATAACTTCTAAGGAGTTGCATGCAGTTCCCAACTTGCAGAGGGCTTGGATTCCTAAAGTTTGTTTACAAGCAATTTCCCAGTTTCTTTCCCCATGCTTCCTGTGGTCCCTTGTACACACCTCTCCTATTACACTCATCGCGTTGTCTCTTAGTTACTTACACACCTCCCTTCTGCACAGGGCTCAGGGCTCAAGGGCAGGGACCTTGCCTTATTTATTTTGATAGCCCCAGTGCCTAGCCCAGTGCCCAGCCCATGGAGACACGAAGTGTACTTAAGTATACATGCGTTGTATTAAATTACAAGTCATTTGTTTGGAACTCAGCACGCATTTCCCCAAAGAAATGCGTTGCAAATGGGAGTAGAAGCGTCATGTTTCCAGCCAGCCCACAGAAGTTTATTTAACCCATCTCATAGCCTACCGAGTACTAAGAAGTTCTCTGGAGCTGAGGGTGGGACAGAGGTAGGTGGGGGGAAAGATAGAAATCTTCCTTCCCCTTTCCTGAATTTGGGATTAGACTTAAATGAATTTTATGTAGGTCAGAGTTCATCTTTGACTACCTCCAAACTGCCCTTTGTTCTACGTCTCCCACCTATGGGCATCGCTGTCTCCAAGCTTCACACTCAAATCCCACAGTGGTTCCTCACCCCAATTCCTTTTGCAGATAACCTACCTGCCCTGCTCATCCTTCAAAATTCCAGTTTCCTGAGTACAGCCGAAATCAGTTGATTTTCAGGAGGAAAATAATCTAACGGAGTTAATTCTTGCTAATTTGTGAATGATCCCTCCCAAAAGCCCTTCACCGACTCTCACCTCCCGTGCCAGACATATGACTGTTTATAGCACAGTGGTTAAGAGTGTGGGACTGAGAGACAGACCTGGCTTTGAGTCCTGGTTCTACCTCTAAGTTACGTGGCCTAGGCAGAGTAATGTCACTTCTTTACACCTCAGTTCTCTCATTTGTAAAATGGGAATAATAATAATTATAAAGAGAGCTAGTACTTTTATAACACTTCTCCGTGTTAGATCATATATCAAGCACAGCTCTAAGGACTTTTTATTTATTGATTCACATTCTCTTCATTGCAACTGCATAAGGCAGATATTCTTAACTATTGTAAAGGAGAGTGACAGTCCAAAAGAGATTTCTAATGGTAAATTGAAATTAATTATTATTTATTCCCTGCTTTCCTTCTTCCAAACAGGCTTTGAGGCAAGAATTTCTGGCAGAGGGGATGAGAGAGGACAGTCATTCCCAGGAGATTTTTCAGGGCAGAGAGAGTGGAGGCTGCTGCCAGATCCCCTGTGGCTGAAAATTTATCCCGAGAGTTCATTCCCTTATGCGGTTCCTGTTTCCACAACTTCTTCCCTTCTTCTGCCTCTGAATGTGCGGAATCTGCAAGTGGTCCAAGTTTTTTTTTTTTTTTTTCCTATCCCTTTCTTTCTTTTTAAATTTTTTTTTCACACAGCCCATGGCAGCTGCAGGGTGGTAGGGGCCGGCGGATGGTGGCAGCTGTTTGTATGTATGGGACCTCTGTAGTCTTTCTTTGTGAGTCAGGGGCTGTCTGTGTATATCACAGGCTACCACCTGGCAAGACATTTAGTTCCATCTATGTTGTTGAAATGTTTCCTGGATGATATCATAAATGCACAGGGTGGATGAGCTTCAAGATGTGGATTTCCAGCCCCTCACTGCCCTGCAGCCCTGCACTGAAACATACTTGGGCAATTTTATCCTCCAGCTCAGCTTAGCAGACAGCTTTGGATTTAGTCTCCAGTGCTTCCCCTACCAGATGCAGAGACCCTAAAGCCAATGGGGTATACATGGGGCAGACCTAACAGTGCAGTCGTGGCGAACACTGGGCTTGCCGATGGCAGACAGGTGACAGGCTCACTCCTTGGCCCCCTCTGCCCTGTGGTGTCCTTTTGAAGAGTTAACTTCACTTCTCTGGGCCTCAGTTTCCTCTTCTGTCATGCAAGGAGGGTAGGCTGCAGTGTATTTCCTCCGAGTTTAGAGCCCTGGTTGTCTGATGAACCACCTTTGGCTGTTGGTCCTTTCTGATGGCACCCTGTGGTGGACAATCTACGGTGGCTGTTGTGAGACTGTTCAAATGATTCCTCTCCCTTAAAACTGAGAAGTTTTCCCTTATGCTAATTATAAATTTTGTTTTTCTTTTTGATTTGTTTTGTTGTTGTTCTTAGGACTTCTGAAAATATTCCTGGTACGGTGATACCTGTATACCGTACAGTGACATGTGTATATATTAACCTAGATGATTAGCTTTCAAAGAGTTAGTAGCAATGATATCCTATTTTCACATGACATTTATATTTAAGGGCTATTTCATATGAACCTTAAAATAAAAATAGGAAGGGAAATTGTACTCATTTTTACATGTGAAGAGATTCAGGAGGAATGAGCCTAACAATATCTTCAACAGTATTTTCATGATTTTCATAGCTACTAAATGGAAGAGTGATGATCCAAATGCAGGTCCTTTGACCCGAAGTCCAGTGCTTAAGCCACGAGATACATATTAATATAAACCACCACCACTACCATCCAAAACAACAGCTACTCCGATGGACTTGCTGCTATGTACTGGGCACCTTACCAGGTGCTCTGCATACAACGCCTCTAATCCTTGAAGCAACTGTGAAAGGGAGGTATTACCATCCTGTTTAGAGATGGGAAAAATTGAAGTTTTGAGAGATAAAACATTAAGATTTGCCTGATGCACTAAAGGCAAAATTCAAATCCAAGCCCATTCTTTTGACAGTGCTGCCTCTTGCTTAAATACGCATCACCTAAAACGAGAGCCAATATAGTTTATTTTTATTTTATTTTATTATATTGTATTGTATTGTATTTTTTATTTTTATTTTTTAAGAGAGAGTCTCACTCTGTTTCCTGGGCTAGAGTGCCATGGCGTCAGCCTAGCTCACAGCAACCTCAAACTCCTGGGCTCAGACGATCTTCCTGCCTCAGCCTCCCGAGTAGCTGGAACTACAGGTGTGCACCACCACGTCTGGCTAATTTTTTATATTTTTAGTTGTCCAGCTAATTTCTTTCTATTTTTAGTAGAGATGGGGTCTTGTTCTTACTCAGGCTGTTCTCGAACTCCTGACTTCAACGATCCTCCCATCTCAACCTCCCAGAGTGCTAGGATTACAGGTGCGAGCCATTGCGCTCAGCCCAATATAGTTTAATCTTCAGGACTTTTTAAGGCTCTGCTGAATTATTGTTCCATGAAAGTACAGTTAACAAAAATTACTGGGTGATTGAACTCACACCTCACAACTTCCAGCCAACTTACACCTCACTCGACTGCCCTTAAATATTCCTCTTATGTATCATTCTGCTTCTTACACTTTCTTTTCTAGTTTTTACTTTCCATTCTTTCAAAAATATTTTTATTGCTTTTTTGGGGGCCTCCCCTTATAATATCTCTACTTCAATTTTAGGAGATGGGCATTTAAAGTGAGCATGGTGGTCTTAGCTAGAACTGGAATGATGTCCAGTAGAAGAATGGGATTCTGGCTTACCTCCCCCTTCCCTTATCCACATTATAAATCCCAGGATCATTTTACATTTATTCGTAATCTATTTTCCTGACCATTCTACCTAGCTAACCCTTGCCCATTTCTTATCTGCATAGTTCGTTTCTTATTTTCAAGTGCTCTAACTTCATCTATGAAATGGGGACAGTGATTCCTGTCCTATCCGTATCTCATAATTTCGGTGATGTTCAATTAAACCATATATAGGGAAAGCACTTTGAAAAGTATAAAGAACCATGAACACAGAGGTTTATAGTATATTTTGCTTTTGAAAAACCTAAACTTAAGAAATGGAGCCAAATAATCAGGATTGTTCAGTAAGGGTGAGATTAGGATGCCTGAATGTATTTATTATTTACCATGTATAATATGTAATATGTAATAATTTTTATAATGACAAATTTAATTTGTCATTAAGTTATTTTGAAAGAGAGATTTTTGTGCACAACTTAGAGTAATGCCCTTGTCATACCATAGACGAATATAAGGGCTAGTTCACTATAGTACTGGTGCTTTCTGGGCTGCCCCAGCCCCTCTGGTTTCCTTGCCTCTAAACTCCTACTGGTCTCCTACGAAACCTCACACCTTCTGGAATTGCCATGAACCCTGATTAGCCTTCTATTACGGAAGTGATACAAGGTCCCCACACTTTCCAGTGGAAGAACACATTTTTTAGTGTTAACTCTTTTTGTGCAGTTCCATGGTGATAACGAACTTTTGATATCCACTGACTGAGAAAATAATGACAAGAAGACATTACAAATTCAGTGAAACTCTTAAACAGACTTATGTTTAATTGATCACAACTGTATCCAAATGCTTTTGGAAAATACACAGACATGTCTGGGACATTATTCTACCAGGCATGTCGTGGACACGCAGTAGATATTCACCAAATGAATGCATGAATAAAAAGAGAGGAAAAATCTGCAGATGGTGCTTGGGGTATATATGGATTTGTGGTTCTTTTGTCTTAGCTCCACTCTCTAGCCCCTGCTTTGAGGGCCAGAGCTCAGAGCTAGGAAACCACTTGTGTTATTTCCTAAATACCCAGTATACAGTAGGCACTTAGTAATTGTGTATTGAATGTATGTATGACTGAATGAATGAATGCATGAGTGAACGTTATTCTTGCCCAAGTAGATCACAATTTTGCTGGACGGCAAGTATGTCGTGGCCCTTGTGTCCCCAGCAGAGCCCAGCGTTGAGCCTTGAGAAAGCAGCCTGCTTTTAGATGAACAACCAACTTGGTTAGTATCACCTACCAACAAAAGCATTCCTTGAGGAGCTTATTTAAAGGAACATCTAAAATATTAAGTACCCGGAGGGACTATAGACGGCTTTGATGCCAGAAAACTCCTTGTGTTTCTCTACAAAGGTAGGTAAAAGAAAGTGTAGAGTTAGAAAAATACAAGGAGACGTGAAAGGCTCTAAGGAGGAGGCAGTGTTGCCGGCCTGAAGGAGCACAGAGAGCATCTTGTAGAGGGAATAGACCGCACATCCTTGCAGCCTGGGCGCGGTCTTCCGCTGAGTGATCTACAGCCTCGTCAGAGAGAAGACAATGTGACCAGAACACTCCCGCGCGGAGATTTAAATGGCAAAGTACACGGTTGACTCGTTCCCCCTTGAGGTGACAGTAGCAAAGAGCAATTTACTTATTCCTAATACACATTATTCCTTATTACACATTTTATAGGCAACGTGACATAGACAACTTGCTAGAGGATTCACTCACCTCAACAGTGCTGGATAGAGCAGTCCGATCATCTCAAAGAGAAACTCTCAATACAGGTTCTTCTTGAAGAGTCTGTCATGAAATGCCGTGGAAAGAGCCTCTTCCACCCAGATCTGGTGGCCACTTTGCCTGGTAGCAAAGGAAGTGAAAATGTGAAAATGAAGAAGAAGAAATTCAACCTTCTTTCTAAGGGCAAAAATGCAGACACAGCCTTTTCGGGGGGTAGGGTGGGGTGGAGGGCTCGGAAGTGCTTTGATTACAGAAGGTATCTGTGAAGACAAACAAAAATTAATCTTTCTGGCCTCTTGTTTTTCCTTAGCTTATTTTGAAATATGAGGCCTGATTTTTATATAAGAGCAGCCTGGAAAACAAATCACTACCGGAAAAAGGGAAATAAATGGTGCTATAGCTGCTTTAGGTGAATTTGATTTTCTTTCATGGCTAGTGGCCGCCTTAATATTCCTGACCTCTGTTATTTCTGCTGGGTTGGAATCATGGAGTGAATATTTGATTCTCCCAATCCTAGACGAGGCCTTAACCCTCACTTGGTTGGGATTCCAGTCTTGGAACTCTGAAAGTTATAGTGACAGATGCGCCATGTTGCAGGTCCCACTAACCCACAATGTTGTTACTCACCATGGCACAGTGTCCTCAAGCTGAACCTCTTGAACAAAGGTTCGACCCTCTGTAACATAGCTGTGCCCTTCTTAATGTCCCTGTCCCTCTTCCTCTAGACACTTGTCAGCCTGATGGGATACTTCATCTGGAGTGGGGGGCCGGAGGGATGTGGACTGGAATGCAAGCTTGGTCCGTAGGCTGTGCAGCCTGAGATGGCTACTCGGTCACACAGTGTATGACAAAAATGTCTGCTCTGAGCTTGACTGCCCAAGACGTCCTGGTCCTGCCACTTAATAGCTGTGTGACATTGGCAAGTTACTTAACCTCTCTGTGTTACTTAACCTCTCTGTATCTCAGTTTGTTCATCTGTAAAATGGGGATAATATGGCACCTCTTTCCTAGGATTGTTGTGAAGGCTAAATAGATCAATAGAAGTGAAATGCCTAGAACTGTGCTGGCCAGATGATAGCGACTTGGTAAAAGCTATTATTATTGCTGTTATTATTATCATTGTATAGTATGATTACATTCTCTTCACCTGTAGAACAAGAGCTATGTCACAAGATTGTAAAAATGACACTGACATGAACATGTGAACAGTTGAAGATAAGGGATGAATAAATTAGCAGTGCGAACTTGGGTGAGACATTTGACCTCTCTGGCCCATTCTAGCTCCTCTTAAGTGACTTCATGCTGATCATGGACTTCTTGGCCTTGCCATAGTGTGACCAATTTGTCCTGATTTGTCCAGTGCTTTGCTGGTTTTAGCATGGAAAATCCCACATCCTGGGAAATCCCCGTCACAGGGAAACTGGGCCTCTGTGACAGTCCCTGTGTTCTAGGGTACACTAACAATCAACCCCTTGGGACTTGAGCTGCTCCATCCTCTGTCCCCCACCCCATCTCTCCACTGGGTGTGGATTGGGACATGTGTCACAGACACTATTGATCGTTTGTGCCAATTCGTCTTCCCTCATCACCTCCTTCCTTGCTGGAACAATCCTGATTTTATTCTTTTGTTCACCCACTGAATGGCTGTGTGCCCAGAAAAGGTGACTTTAACCCAACTTCACCAAGGCAGGGGTGGATCCTGATTAATCAAAGCCCAGCATGTAAGTCTAGTCTCCTTACCAGAGACCAAGTTAACAGGGGACAGTGATGGGCACTGGCGTGGTATCACCAGCTGTTGAAGCACTGAAATATTCCTGCGGTGGTCGCTAGTGGGATGTTGCCCACGTGCCTCCTTCTCCTGCCCCAGGATCCCGTGCTCAACCTTCTCACCACGCGCCTGCAAAGGGTGAACGTCTGCACCACTGGGGCCCTGGGGACCTGGCTCCAGGCCTCCTGCTTTGTTGGTGTAGTGCCCTTACCTTTGCGTCTGTTACTTACTTTGTAGCATATCTCGCTGGCATGTGACCTACTTCTGGCAACACGGGGCAACACTAACAGCTCCTTCCATTTTCCTGAGGACGGTGGTCCCTGGGGTAGTGACCAGGGTCCGGTTCAGGGTATAGCTGCAGTGTTGGTGTCCGCAGAGGCAGACACAGTGGGATCTTTGTCAGGTGGGTTCTGTGGTGTGATTCTGGGTGCTGCCTCTAAGCCTCACAAGTGCCTTAGTCTTTCAGGGGATACAACCTTCTAATAAATCCCTTTTCTGCTTAAATCATGATGCCAATTAGCATTTGTATGTACCATACCATTCAAAAGCAAGTGGCATAAAACAATAACCATTTATCTACCATGGGTCATCAACCTGGGCTTAGTTTGGCTGGGGCTGGCTGATCTGGGGCAACCTCAGCTGGGATGGCTCCACGTGGCCTCTGATCCACCAGCAGATGGACCCAAGCTTCCTCATATAGGGATCACATAGTGGTGGCAGCATTCCTAGGGAAAGAGAGTGGAAATGTACAAGGTCTGTTGAGGCTGAGTGTCAGAACTGGCACAATGTCACTTCTGCCTATTCTATTGGTCAAAGCAAGTCACAAATCCAGCCCAGATTCAACAGCTGGAGAAATAGTCTCTACCTCTTGGTAGTATGTGCACAGACACCGGCAGAGCAGTAATTGAAAACACTTTTGACAATTTCCACAATCATCCAGCGCTGGTATTTGGTACTCTAACTGACCCAATGTGGTGGAAGATTGGGGCAAGAGAGACGGAAGGAGGCTGCTTTCCCCTTAATAGATCGAGGAACACTGTGGGGGAATCAGGATGGATCTGCTTGATAAACTGCCTCAGTGCTGGGAGCAAAGGCTGGTTTGAGGAAGATGCATGTGAGGAAGGCTGTGAAATGCCATCAGGTCTACTTAGCTTTCCCAGAAGTTGGATGTGATGGTGCATAGTTCACCCATACTCTTTCTCCTGCTACCCCAGAAACCAGCATTGTTCTAGCCGATAAGTTTGTCCATCAACCTCCTTCCCAGAAAGAAGAGTAGATCATCTCCTCCATCCCACCATGGGCATATATAAGGACTAAACTTATGTTGTTTCAATCCTCTGGAATGTGAGGGTTGTTTGTTACTGCATCATTAACTATCCTATCCTGACTGATACAGTATTTAATGAGATACTATACCTAGGGGATGTTGCATAAAAAAAGAGTTTTGTGGATGGATAAATTTGGTGACAATGAGAAACTTATTTTGGCATTTGTTCTCAACCCTGTACATTTTGGTGATAGAACACCCTGAGTTTCAGCCTGACACTTGGGCACCTAATTGAAGGCTGCCTCTTCCCGCCTTCTCTTGTATCTGGCTGTGTCATTGTGGTTGAGTTAGGCTAGTGTGATGAAGCACAAGTGATGTGTGTAACTTTCATGTTATCTCCTTTTCATTTTTTTTGCTTGTTTGTTTGTTTTTTTAGACAGGGTCTTGCTCTGTTGTTTGGGTAAGAGTGCAGTGGCGTCATCACAGCTCACTGTAACCTCTAACTCCTGGGCTCCAGCAATCCTCTGCCTCAGCCTCCTGAGTAGCTGAGGCATGTGCCACAATGCCTGGCTAATTTTTCTATTTTTTGGAGAGATAGGATCTTGTTCTTGCTCAGGCTGGTTTTAAGCTCCTGGCCTCAAGCAATCCTCCCACCTTGGTGTCCCAAAGTGCTAGGATTATAGGCATGAGTCACCTCACCTGGCCATGTTATCTCCTTAAAGAGAAAGCTTTTTGCCTTGACTCTATTCCAGCTTCCTGTGCCTGAAAAATGGCAACTGCTGCTGCCATCTTGGAAGCCATGTGTTGAGGATGGAAGAGCCACCTGGCCAGCTTTGGACCACTCATTTCTGTACTGATATATGAAAGAGAAATTAATGTCTATCCTATTTTAGGCACTGTATTTTAGGGTTATAGCAGCCTAGGGTATACCCTAATTAATGGCATACTATATCTTCCTCTTGGAGATTCATGGGGGCTCTGTAAGCACACCAAAGGTTCTGAGGTGTCCTGCAGCAAAGAAACCAGTTCAAATCTTATTTATGGATGAAATCTCTCTTTTTTTTGATGTAATATTTATTGACATCCACACTTTGGGAAATTTTCCCACAGAGACAGCCTTAATACAAAGTTGGTCTTTGGGACGTGCTGGAATAGACTCATCCCAGTAGAAGGGGAAGACTGTGGAATGATATTTCTAATGACTGATAATAAGGGGCATGATACCATCTAACCCCCACCCCAACTCAGCCTCTACTTCTTTCTTCTTGCAAAAGCAGCCAGGTAGCCAGGAAAAAACTGGAGCTCAGGCAACAAGTCTGGACTTGAATAAAGACTCTTATGACCTTGGGCATCATCCTTTACCTTTCTAGGTCTCTGTTTCCTTAGTTGTAAAATAGGAACACTAATGCCTTCTTCACAGGGTTGTTTGGCTCTTATATATAAAAGTGTGTGGCATGTAGGTATCTCCTTCCTTCTTTCTGTTCCTCTCTGCATTCTCCATGCAGTTTGTGTCAGGGTCCTTCTAATCCTTCTAACAAAGTTCACCCTGAGGTCTCCTCTAAACCCTCCCGTCCCAAGTAAAAGTAAGATCAGTTATATGAATGTTTTTCCTTATACTACTTGCATTCTGAAAGGGACTAAATTAAGAAAGAGAGAGAGAGAGAGAGAAAGAGAAAGCCTTCTTAAAAGTCACAGGGAAAATTATTATGTCCCTTTTGGGCTATGGAATATTCAGGAAGAGAAGTGACATTTAGTTCCTCATCTTTCAAGGATCTGAAATGCTTTAGGCAAATGGTGAAGAATCAGATCTGCTTGTGGGTTTTCCTGGTAGAGTCTGGGATGACACATGGTCTTAGAATTCAAATTAATTAGAAATAATGCAAAGCCTACTGTGTTGGCAGAACTCTCTTTAGTTGCCAGGTCTGCAAACCTAGGAAAAGACCAGGCAGAAATTTGAGCCAGGAGGACTCTTGCACTGGAGACTCCATGAGGGTAAAGTTGGCACCTTCTCTTCACTTTTTCTTCTGCCAAAGCCAGCATGGTGCTCTGCACACAGGATGGTTCAAGCATGCTTGCTGACTGCCCGTGCCTCAGCTGGAGGGTAAAGCTCTTCATAGGGGACTTTCATTCATCAAGAATTTTGGGGTACAAGTAACAGAAATCAGCTCTAGCTATCTTGAGGATGAATGGAATTTATCTGAAGAATACTAGAGAAGCTCATTAAATCTGAGGAATTGTATTAACAGAATAACCAGGCCTTGAGGTGAGGAGGACCAAGACAGTCTTGGAAACCTCAGCAGCTAGAGTCCCTGGGCCATCCTTCTAGAACACTGCCATGGTATGTGAGGGAATGTGCCTGGTCTAACCTTACAGAGTTCACCCTTGACCAAGCAACTATGGCCAAGGGAGCAAGGCTACTGGGAGCCTGCACCTGTGACTTATGGATAGTGCCTAGAGAATGGGGATTTACTGTGACCCTAGCAGCTCCCAAAGAATTGCCTGTCATAGATTTTGCGCATAACAAACTATCTCAAAACTGGCTTTGACCCACAATCATTTTACTTGCTCATGATTCTATGGGTCAGCAATTTGGGCTGGACTCAGCTGGGTAGTTCATCTGTTGGTTTCACTTGGGGCCATTCTTATGGTCACAGCTCAACTGAGGCTGGATGGTCCAAAATGATTTCACTCACCTGTCTGGAAGTTGGTGTTTATTACCAGCTAGGAAAGCCTGCTGATGACTTCTCATCTTCTAGTAGACAAACACGAGCTTTTTTACATGATAGTTTTTGGGAAGCAAGAGAGAGCAGGCCCCTGTATTCATCTGCTTATATCACATTTGCCATCGTCCTATTGATCAAAACAAATCGCACAATCAAGCCTAGAGTTAGGCCGGGCATGGTGGCTCACGCCTGTAATCCTAGCACTCTGGGAGGCCGAGGAGGGAAGATCGCTTGAGGTCAAGAGTTTGAGACCAGCCTGAGTAAGAGCGAGACCTGGTCTCTACTAAAAATAGAAAAAATTAGCTGGGTGTGGTGGTGCAACAGAGTGAGACTCTGTCTCAGGAAAAAAAAAAGGCCTAGAGTCTAGGGGTCAAGAAACAGACTCTCTTAAGGGGAGGAGAGGCAAAATTGCATTAATTACAATGAATAATGCATACAGGGACTGCAGAAACTTACGGCCATTTTTTGCAATCTAATCCATTTTATATTGGCTTCCATCTCCACATATTCCTTAAAGCATAACTAACTTTTAAAATCTTTTAATATGTCATTTTATGAAAAAGACACCTGCACTTGAATATTTATCACAGCACAATTCACAATTGCTACAATGTGGAATGGACCTAAGTGCCCATTAATTCATGGGTAGACAAAAACAATGTGGTACATATGCCATGGAGGACTACTCAGCCACAAAAAGGAATGAAATAATGTCTTTTGCAGCAACAAGGATGGAAGTGGAGACAATTATCCTAAGCAAAGTATCTCAGGAGTGGAAAAACAAACACCACATGTATTCTCTAATAATTGGGAGCTAATTGATGGGCACACATGGGAACAAAGAGATGTAAAGGACACTGGAAACCAAGAAGGGGGAAGAGTGGGATGGGGGTGAGGGGTAAAAACTTACCTATCGGGTACAATGCACACTGTTCTGCTGACGGGAGCCGTAAAAGCCCCGACTTAAGTATTATGCAAGGTATGCATGTAATAAAAGCATTTGTACCCCCTTGAAATTTTGAAATAAAAAAATCTTTTAATTTGTCCTTGAAAAGTAAATAGGCTGCTTAGAGTAATAAAATTCATCTATAGGAAGACTTGGTTTTAATCAGAAATTTCAGCTCTGAATTTTTTTGAGTAAATCTGAAGTGTTAGGAAAAAGAAACTGGGTAAGTCCTCAGCCTGCTGCTTGAGACTCAACCCAGGTGCTTTTTGAAACGCAGTTCTGGCTCAGCTGATACTCACGGTATCCGATGGCCAGTTTGGCTGAGACTCCATTGACAACAGCAGTGGCCATTTCTTGAGTGCTTACCGTGCACTAGTTGTTTTTGTACAATATCTCTAATTCCTGTAATACTCTGTCAAGTACAAATTATTATTCCCATGTTACAGTTGAAGCACTGCAGCCCGCAGGTTACGCTTCCCTCCTTCATCATGTTACGCAAGTGACGTCATTCACAGGACTCGAATCTGGCTCTGTCTGACTCTATGGGCTCTGTCACTGTCCCTCTCGGTCTCTCAGTGACGTTTGTTTCTCTCCAGAGGACATCTGGATTACATGGATACAATGGGGAAGGAGCGCACATCATGCTTTCTTCTCAACTTGGCTAAATGTAGAGAAACCGGTCATTTTGCGAATGGAGAGAAAATTTCAGTGTAGCATTGGTCAAATGGGACTTCTCTCCCCTGCACCTTCATTGAAGCAACTGCAGGTTTTCCAGCTCTGACCTTCAACCTTCCACCATGGAAGGAGTTGCATGTTTGAAAACCTTCCTTACCCCGAGCCTCTTAAGAAAAAGGGGAGGAGCTCAACGACCAGCAGAGGATATGGGCCTGAGGCTGAGTCATGTGTCACTCCATTAACAGCAGCAGTAGCCCTTTCTTGACTACTTCCTGTGCACTACTTCCTGTGCACTAGGCAGCAAAGCAGAGAGGTCCACACAATGTTTTCCTGGGAAATTCCTAAGGGAACTAACATTCATCGAGTACGTATCATAAGCCAGGCCCTGCACAAGACACTTGATAAAATGATGCCTTGTTCCTCTATTCGTCCCATTTCACAGATGCAGAAAGGGAAGCAACTTGCCCAAGGTCCCACACCTGGTAAGTGGCAAAGTCAGAATTTGAACTCAGATCTCTATCATTCCCAAGTTTTTGTTCCTTCTGTTTCTGATGCTGTTGTTGGCTCTACCCACAGAGTGGAAGGGAGTCTCTGCGTCTTATTAGTTTGTCGACTAATAAGAGAGATGGTATGAACTCTAGGTCAGTGGCTGAGCAGTTCTGGACTGAGGAAGGAATTAAGCAGGAATGAGGGAAGGTCATAGAAGCTCCAAATACAGGTAGAGTATCCTTATCTGAAAATCCAAAATCTGAAACTTTTTGAGTGCTGACACAACATCACCAGTGGAAAATTCCACACCCGATCTCATGTCATGGTTCGCAGTCAAGATGCAGGTGCACAATAATGAAGATGACCTTGTTAAAGTGCCTATAGACCATAGATATGTGTGATGGGCTTATTGAAGGACTAGAGCAGTGTGCATTCATAACAGAATAAGAAATCATATCCATTTATAAAATCAGAGAGAGACTTCTAAGACACAAACCATTGTTAATAGGGCAAATGACTCTGGAAGAGACATTTAGAAAAGGCACCCAGCAGCACGCCTGTTCATGGCAAGAGGACCCACGTCCCGGTCCCTTAACTGCTTCTGATGTTTCTTCTCACCTAAGGAAAAAAAACCCACAGTATGCAGTGACTTTAAGTCAAAACACAACATCCACAGCATGGCAGGTGGATACTGAACCCTGCTGTTCTTTGCTGTGGTGTCGTCTAGCAGCGGGCACCGGTGCTCTAGCGATGCTACCGTGCTTCATGGTTAACCCCGAACACGTTACTCTTTCACTGTATTAATAGTATGACTATTTTTTCATTTTCAAAATGCATCACTTTATTTTCCTTACAAGGCAGCCACACACTAAGCAGGTGACAGTCACATGATTTCTTCAGTAGGCCCCAAGGCTTCGTGAGCGTTCTTGGAGCTCATAGTCAGAGTCCTGAGGTTTCAGATATTAAAACTTTCCTCACAGCCACAAGTGCCTTTGGTGTTTGGGTTATTGGGCACAAACTCACTAGATAACTTGTCCTCAACATAGTCCATTTCTGTTCCTAAAAGTGATAGCTGTGCTTTCTTTTCGATGAACACCGACTCCACCTTTTCCTGAGAATCTCCTGTTTTCGTACCTTCTGGAATACAAGAAAGGCCAGTACAGCCTCTGGGTCGGGCACCGACTTTACTCCTGCATGCTCCCGCTTATCTTGAAGAAGTTGTCTTATCTCGTTTACTGCTGAAGGTGTCGGGGTGAGGGCGGCTGGGTGGGCTGCAGCTTCCTCTTGCTCACAGCCGGGACGGTGGTGGCCGGGACTGAGGAAGCCGACACCTTTGCCACCCCGGTGCTTCGGGCCGGAGCGCAGCAGCCTCGGCCCCTCTCCATGGACATGGCGGGTGCATTGACTGACGTATTCTTTTACTGCTAAATACTTGCATGTGAATAAGTGCAAGGAAATGATTATCAGTAGTGTGTAAATTCAGAGTCAGGAATGATGGGATGCCAAACAACCAGAGATCATTCACATGGGTGGCTGTGATAGTGACACGCTTGCTTTCTGATGGTTCACTGGACACGAACTCTGTTTCGTGCACAAAATTATAAAACATATTGCATAAAATTATCTTCAGGCTATGTGTACAAGGTGTATATGAAACGAGAATAAATTTCCTGTTTAGACTTGGGTCCCATCCCCAGGATGTCGCATTATATACAAGCAAATATTCGAAAAATGTGAAATCCAAAACACTTCTTTTTTTTTTTTTCATTTCAGCATATTATGGGGGTACAGATGTTTAGGTTACATATGTTGCCCTTGCCCCCCCTCCCCCTCAAGTCTGAGTTTCAAATATGTCCATCCTTCGGGTGGTGCGCATTGCACTCTTTGTGTATGCAAATACCCGTCCCCTCCTCCTCCTCCTCCCGCCCAACATCCAATAGATGTTATTCTTATATGTGCGCTTATGTGTTGATCAGTTAATACCAATTTGATGGTGAGTACATGTAAAACACTTCTTATACAAGCATTTTGGATAAGGGTACTCAGCCTGCATCTCTGCCTCCTTTGCTCATGCACAGGGTGTTCATTAGGTGACTGCTCATAAATTGGAGCAGTTCATACTATTCTCTTGATTTTTTTTTTTTTTTTGAGATAGAGTCTCACTCTGTCATCATGTTAGAGTGCAGTGGCATCATCATAGCTCATTGCAACTACAAACACCTGGGCTCAAGGGACCTTCCTGCCTCAGCCTCCCAGGTGGCTGGGATTACAGGTGTGCACAACCACGCCTGGCTAATTTTTGTACTTTGCTCTTGCTCAGGTTGGTCTGGAACTCCTGGGTTCAAGTGACACTCTTGCTTTGGCCTCCCAGAGTGCTAGGATTACAGGCATGAGCCACTGTGCCTGGCCTATTCTCTTGATTTTATTAGTGCTTACGTACCATCTGACAATCTTACAGTGGTCAGCGAATTCATTCTACTCTTTCCAATTTTTCGAGCTCTGTGTCTTCCTGAAGTAAGCAAGAACTCAGCATGGGCTAGTGATTAAGAGCTTGGGGTACGGATTGAGAGCAATCTGAGTTCGAGTCCTGGATCTGTTTTTTGCAAGCTATGTGAATGGAATTGTCCTTAATTCAAAAATTGGGATAAGAACTATATATATAAGTTATGGGCTTATTGTGAGAATTGATAAGGATAATATATATAAAGCAGTTAACATCATTTATGCACTTAGTAAGCATGCATTAAATGTTGGAGGTGAACTATTCTGGCTCCACCACACACCAGATATGGGCTCTCATGCAAGTTTACTAGTCAGGAGAGGCTCGGTCTCGCTGCTGTAACAACAATCTGAAAGTATCAGGGGCTTAAAACACAGCAGGTCCATTGTGGATTGACTGAAACTTGGCTTCTCCAATTCCCTCTGGGATCCAGGGCAGCCTCTATCTGGGACATTGCCTGTCTATGTGGCAGATGAAAAAGACAGATGGCAAACCACACGCTGGAAGACATGTGTCAACTGTGTCTACATTTCACCAGCCAGCACAAGTCATATAGCCACTCCCGAGTTCAACAGTGCAGGAGTGGACAATATTCCTACAGGGTGGGGCGTTAAGAAAAAGAAAAGTGCAATATGTTATTGTATGATTGTATTATTTACCAGCTATTTATCCTGAGCCCTCCCTCTCTGTAAAGTTTCCGGCACATATTAACAGTAGGCATTTTGGAATAAGAATATTAACATTATTCTCTCAACTGCTCTTGGGGACCCTTCTGCTCCCAGTTTGGCTTAAAGAGGTGCCTTATTTATAGTTCAGCATCTGGAGAGACTCAGCTGCACCACATATTTGTTCCTAAATCACTGAATTGCTCACTGAATTGGCCGCTGAGCCACCTTTTCCAGACAGAAGAACAGGAAAAACTTATTTGTAAAGAAGAGAAGATTCCTCTTGGCCAGGCTGGGGCCTCCTTTGGAGATCGGCCATAACAAACAGAGGAGATTTATAACAACAAGGATACCCTAAACTGAGAGTAAAATTGAATTCCAGGGGATCAGCAGGCTGAGTGCATGGAGCAGGGACTCGTGTGTCATAAGGCTGTCATCGGCCAGGGATGTGATCTCAGATAGGCTCCTTCACCTCTCTGGGCCTCAGTTTCTTCATCTGTGAAAGGGGGACAGTGACGATCTCTCACAGAGTGGAGATGAGAGTAAAATAGGATAATATACACAACCAGCCTTATAAACCATAAAAGTCGTTCCACAACAGTTTAATGAAATGATTAAATTTAATACAAATATGATAGTATATGGCACATATCTAATCATAAAAATAATTTGGTAATAAATACAGAAGGGATTATTTAGTCCCCAAAATACAGATCATAGTCTCAGTTCTTAGAGATCTTGGAAGGGTCGCAAGGAAGAGATAGTTATATTTTTTAGGTGTTCAATTTGCTGGCAACAATTTTATGCTATAATTTAGCGTTAGTCATGGCTGACTAAAGTTTTTTCTCTAGAAAATTAGATGGAGCACGCAAGCACAAAGGCACAGCATGGCCTCCTGGAAAAACCCCCAAATCTACTGAGTCTCGGGACAAGATTGAGAGATCAAAGGCCAGGTGGGCTGCCTGCTGTGTGGCTTGGGTGCCATTTGGTATCGTTTCCGTATTTCTCTCAGTTGGTGTTGCTCAACTTCCAGTCTCTCCATCATCAGAAAGTATTTTTAGTCCCGTTTGTACAGGAAATCTTTGGCACTGTTCTCAGGGCTGGTCAGATGGGGGAACATGAGTTTTCCATTGCCAGTGTGTCTGTGAATAAGGATGAACAAACGCATCTTTACATCTTGGAGGGCGTATCCACTCTTGTCTGGTGCCGTTTCTCCGGTCGGCCCATGGGAAGGGACAAAAGCAAGACGCGATGGGCTCTTTCACTCATGGCTCAGCTGTTCACCAAACAGATGGCTTCCTAGGAACTTTACCCTCTCCCCCTGAGACTGGGATCCAGGCCCCTCCTCTGTGTTCCTGTGTCCGTCATTGATCCTGTCCCCATTATGTATGTCGCAAACACTTAATCAGGTAGTGTCTGCTCTGCGCAAGGCACTGCGTTAAGTTCTGTAAGTGTGTTAACTCATGATATTGGCATAACAATCCTAGGAGGTAGGGTTTACGAATCCCTTTTTTTAGGTGGAAAAACTGAGACACAGAGAGGTTGAGTAGATTCCCTAAGGCTGCACAGCTAGGGCTATTATAAGCATTAAATGAGTTAATGTCTGCAAAGAGCTTTATATGGTGTCTGGTACATGGTAAGTGCTCTCCAAGTGTGTTTTAAGTGCAGAGTATAGGACAGAGTGATACTACTAAGGGGCTGACCACGTTTGCACCAGCTGGGGCTGAGAAGGCCTGGTTTCCGGCCTGGCTCTCTCTCCCTGCCGTGGAATGTTGGCTGGGTTGTTTGGACCCTTTAGGACCTGTGGTTCTTGTCTGTAGAATGCATCTGATGATTGGGTAGACCTTTCCCAGGTAAAACGTCGCTGATTGTGTAGCGCATGACAGGGAGGGTAGTCACAGGGAGACTAGAGAACTTACCGTTGACATCCAGTTTTTAGGAAGGGCCTCTGGGGTGGAGGCCTGTTTGTGCCATGGAAGAGTTTTTCCTACCGAATTCAGAAATCCAGCTGATAAAAAGGGCCTCATTTCAGAGACACATGTTCCCCAAGAAGCTTGCGAACAGAGGCAGTGATAACGTCAGAGGCACAGTTCAAGAATGTTACAGTGTGGAGGAGTTTTTACTAACTGCAATCTCATCTGAGGGGCTGAGAAACAGAAATTCCATGTCTTGGCTGGGAGCCGACGCCGGCAGAGTTGGCGAGGTTGGCAAACCTGGCTGGGAAAGGGGGAGACAGGTTGGTGAGGGAGAACCGGCCACCAGAGTGGCAAAAGCACGTGTCTTAGTCTGTTTTGTGTTGCTGTAAGAGAATAGCATAGACTGGGTAATTTATAAAGAAAAGAAATTTATTTCTGACAGTTCCGCAGGCTGCGAAGTTCAATATCAGGGCACCGGCATCTGGAGAGGGCCCTCTTGCTGTGTCAACCCGTGGTAGAAGGTAGAAGGGTGAGAGAGGGAGAGAGAGAACAGAGGGCTGAACTCTCTTTTGCAGCAAACCCACTGGCGAGATAATGACATGAATCCACTCATCAGGGCAGAGCCCTCATGACTTAATCACCTCTTAAAGGTACCACCCCCCAAAACCACTGCACTGGGGATCAAGTTTCTAACACATGAACTTTGGGGAACACATTCATGCCACAGCAGCGTGGATTCCCCAGTCACCGATCTCTTGAACGTAACATTGGTTACTATCATTACCCGCCATAACTTTTCCAAAAGTCCACCCAGCCCTTCTACCATCATCTCGCCTGACCAGAGGCAGGACAGCCACGGATGGCCCTCCACTTGACGATGGCCGAAGGGAGGCTCAGAAAGGTTCAGTGACCTGCCCGCCTTTTCACGACCTTGAAGTTGGGGAGTTACTTGAACTTTGGATTCTGACTCTCTAACCCAGGTTCCTTCTCCGCCCTCCGCAGATTCACGTACCATGGCCTTTTCCATTTCCCTTCTGACTTTGGAAAAATTCTCACTTTCTTCTTAAACCGAACTCTGCTGATATCGGCCCTTCCTGAAGTACTTCCCTGGTGGGGCCAGAGAGGGAAATGTGCTCCGCACTTGGATGTTTCCGTCATGGGGGACTTCCACTCCACTCCACTGCCAGGAGGGGACTATGTGGGGCAACACAGCGGCCACTCAGCACGCCTTCTTTTTCTGTCTTAGAAAGAGAATGACTTTCTCAGGGGAAGAGTCTTCCCATGGGGGCCTGGACGCCTTTCATCACTTGATTTCAGAGCCTCCTGTTCTCTGGACGCAGGCATCCTCGGCTTCCCTGTGGAGTCAGACGTGGTTCCAGGCTCCAGCTCGTCTTCTGGGAGATGGTTTGTCCCCAGGTCTTTAATCACAGGAAGGGATTCAGAAGCCCAACAGGGTCTTAGATAGAACCTTTCCGTCTCAAGCCTGACTGCCAGGGACAACGCGGCCTTTTCGCTATTTCTGACTGAGAACTCTGCCTAGCTCTCGTTTGGATCAGCACGGTCCGTGCCCTTTCCCTGAAAACAGCGCTTTCTTGCCTCCTCTGACACCACATGCTGTAAGTTGTCCTCCACACTCTCCCGACCCCTCCATCTCGGTATCCTTGGCAGAATCCTCCTCCCACACTTGACTTTGACTTTTGAATTCTGTCTTAGATCCCATTTTCTTCTCTGTGTGTACATCTTCCTGGAGACCACACTAGCCCTTTGTTTGAGGTACTAAGTGTCTTCCCTACCTCTCTCTCCAATGTTGGCCTCTCCAAACATGCTGGACTCATAGCCAGCTGCCTGCTTGATGCTTCCCCCTGTGCACCTGATGAACTTTGGATGTCCCCTGAAGAATACCCAAACCTTCATTCCCTCAACCAGCTCATCTCCCAGTCTCTCCATCTTGAAAAAATGCACTGCTATCTAACCAGTTGACCAAGTAAAGATTTAGGTATTCTCTTTGATCCCACTCTGTCTCCCTTAAATTCCATGTCAAATCCATTAAGAAGTCTTGCAGACGACTTCCAAATATTCCTCTTCTCTCCACGTCCTATACCAGTGGTTCTCAAACGTTAGCGCGCACCAGAATTATCTGGGTAGCCTGTTAAAACCAAACTCGGCCGGGCGCGGTGGCTCACGCCTGTAATCCTAGCACTCTGGGAGGCCGAGGCAGGCGGATTGTTTGAGCTCAGGAGTTTGAAACCAGCCTGAGCAAGAGCAAGACCCCATCTCTACTAAAAGTAGAAAGAAATTAATTGGACAACTAAAAATATATAGAAAAAAATTAGCCGGGCATGGTGGCGCATGCCTGTAGTTCCAGCTACTCGGGAGGCTGAGGCAGGAGGATCGCTTGAGCCCAGGAGTTTGAGGTTGCTGTGAGCTAGGCTGACGCCACAGCATTCACTCTAGGCCGGGCAAAAGAGTGAGACTCTGTCTCAAAAAAAAAAAAAAAAAACAAAAAAAACCAAACTGCTGGGCCTCAACCTCAGAGTTTCAGATTCAGTAATTTCAGGGTGGGACCCGAAGTTTGCAGGTGTTGATGCTGTGGGTCACGGGCCGTACTTCGAGAACCTCTGCCCTGTAACACATTAGCAACCTGTCGAGTCTCCCAATATTCTTCACCTGAATGAATTAAAACAGCGCTCTTCTAATTGGGATCCGTATTTTCACTCTCACTCGACTTAATGGATTTTTGTTGTGTTTTCTGACCTCTTAGCACTTTAAAAAAATCCTCCTAATAATTGAGAAAATTTCGGCTGTGGGAGTTTCACTCCCTGAAGTTAGAACCTAGAAAGTTCAAACTCCCAGCTTCCTTTGCAAGCAGGATGTATGCTGGTGACGCAGGCTCTGCCCCTTGGCATGCTTGGCTGACTCTGATTCAGTGGTGAGCAACCTGAAGAATGGAGGCACAATCCTTTTTTGGGGTGACAGCAGAGGCAACAGACTTTGGAACTGGCCAGAGCTGCACACACACAAGTATCACCAATGAGACATTAGTGGTGCGGTGGGGGTTTCCTCCTCGTGATTTTAGGAATTATCCCCGGACCCTTGACCCTGAGTCTTGTTTTCCAGGACCTTCAACAAATCTATGAGCTGTCCAATATCCTTTTAAGATAAGTTTCTTTCTGCTAAACCAGCCAGAGTCAGCTTTGTCATTTGCAACTAAGAACTCTGAGTGATGCATCCTTTTGGAATCCATTCTCTATGTAGTACAGCTCACACAGGTATCTGAGTCAATCCCACTTGAGGTCAGACTATCTCCTCACCTCAGCTCACAAAGCCCTCCAGGACCACACCTCCTCTTCCTGCTCCCACCTCATCTGGTAACTCTTCCCTCCTTGTTCACTTTGACAGAACCATTGTTTACTCCCTTAAACATGCCAATGCCAAGCTTGTGACCTCAGGGCCTTTGCACCTGCTGCTGCTTCTTCCTGGAGGGTGCTCCCTTTGCATCTTCACATGCCTGATCTTTTGTTTGTCATTCAGAGGTCAGCTTGCTCAATATAAATGACATCTCTGCCGAGATCTCTTTCCTGACTACACAATCTAACATGGCCAATGTATCACAGTGGTTTGGTCTTCTGCAGAGCACAAATCACTATTTAATATTTTTCTTATATATTTATTTATTGTGTGCTCTCTCATGTCCCTCAAAGAAGATAAAGTTCATGAGAGCAGGAGTTGCATTTGCAAATATTTTCTCCCAGGCTACTGTTTGTCTTTCCATATTTTTAATGGGGTCTTGTGAAGCCAATTTTTGAGAAGATCCAATTGATCGAATCCATTATAAATCATACTTGTAATGTTGTAACCATGAAATCTTTGTCTTACCCAAGGTCTTGAAGATTTTCTCCTGTGCTGTCTTCTAAACATTTTATTGTTTTAGCTCTTCCATTCAAGTTTATGATTCAATTTGAGTTAGACTTTGTGAATAGTGTGAGGTAAGGGCCTAAGTTCATCTTTTTGCATGAGGATGTCCGATTGTTCCAGAACTATCCGTTGAAAGGCAATCTTTTCCCCAGTGAATTGTGTTGGTACCCTTGTGGAAAATCAATTGACCAAAATGTAAAAATGAATATAAGGATTTATTTCTGGACTCTCAATTCTGTTCCATTGATCTATGTGTCTATTTAGTGATTTGCTTTTGTGTCATTTTCTTCTTTAATCCTTCTGGAATTTATTTTGGTTCATGGTAAAATTTTAGGGCCCAAATGGAGACTTTTCCCCTTAAAGTGTCTACTGAATATCCTGTCATCATTTATTGAATAATCTTTTTCTTGGCCAGGCGCGGTGGCTCACGCCTGTAATCCTA
>NW_012154951.1:5117710-5152009 GCF_000956105.1 Propithecus coquereli | reverse complement strand
AAATCCTTAACAAAATATTAGCAAACAGAATCTAGCAGTGTAAAATAAAAGCATTATATACCTATAACATGTGGGATTTATTGCAGGTGTGCAAAACTAGTTCAATAGTTGAAAATCAAATTATATAAATCACCAACATCAACAGGGTAAAAAAGAAAAATCATATGATTAAAATAATTAGTGTCAAAAAGGTATTTGAAAAAATCCAACACCCATTCATGATAAAAAAAATTAGAAAAATAGAAATAGAAGGAGAATTAACTTATAGATCATTTGGGGGAGAACAGACATCTACTATGTTAATTCTCCTAATCATAGTCTTCTAATCCATCAACACAGCATGTCTCTTGATAGGATATGAGCACTTGATAAGAAGCATTTACAGAAAATCTATAACTAACATAACATTTCATGGTTAAAGATTTAATGCTTCCCTCTAAAATCGAGAGCAAGGCAAAGATGTGTACTCTCACCATTCTTATTCAACATAGTACTGGAAGGTGCATTAAGGCAAGCAAAAAGAATAAAAGGCCTACGGATTGGAAAAGAAGAAATTGCAGATGACATGATGGCTTAGGTAGTAAATCCAAGGGAATGTATTTTTAAAACTCCTAGAACTAATAGGTAGTTCAGCAAGGTCTCAGGATGCAAGGTCAACACACAAAAATCAATTGCATTTCTGTATACTATCAATGAACATGCAGAAACCGAAATTAAAAACACAATACCATTTGCAATTGCTCCAAAGAAAATTAAATACTTATATATGTACTTAACAAAACTTGAGGATCTGTATGCTCAAAATAACAAAATGCTAATGAAATAAATTTTTTAAATGAACTAAATAATTGGAAACACATGCTATGCTCATGGATTAGAAGACTCAACATAGCAAAAATGTCAATTCTCCCCCAAAATGATGTATAGGTTTAATGCAATTCCTATAAAAATAACTGCAAGCAGTTTTTTTTTAGACATAGACAAGCTTCTTCTAAAATTTATATTCTAAAATTTATACTGTAGGCACAGTCCCTACAATAGCTAAAACAATCTCAACAAAGAAAAACAAAGTAGGGAGAATCACTCTACCCAATATTAAAACTTACTATGTGGCTGCAGTAATCAAGACTACGGCATTGGCAAAGGGATAGGCATATAGATCAATAGAACTGAATAAAGAACTCAGAAGTAGACCCACACAAATATGCCCAACTGATTTTTAACAAAGTTGCCAAAATATTTCAACAGAGGAAGGGTAAACTTTTTTTTTTTCGTTTTTACAGACAGGGTCTCACTCTGTTGCCTAGGCTGGAGTACAGTGGTGCCATCATAGCTCACAGCAGCCTCAAACTCCCAGGCTTCAAGTGATCCTCCTCCCTCAGCCTCCTGAGTAGCTGGGACTATAGGCACATGCCGCCATGCCTAGCTAATATTTTTCTTTTCTTTTCTTTTTTTTTTTTTAAGACAGAGTCTTGCTCTGTCCCCCAGGCTACAGTACAGTGGCCTCATCATAGCTCACTGCAAGCTCTCACTCTTGGACTCAAGAGATTCTCCTGCCTCAGCCTCCCGAGTAGCTGGAACTATAGGTGCATGCCACCACACTTGGCTAATTTTTATATTTTTTGTAGAGATGGGGTCTTGTTGTTGCTCAGGCTGGTCTTGAACTCCTGGCCTCAACCAATCTTCCCACCTCGGCCTACCAAAACACCAGAATTATAGGGGTGAGTCACCTCGCCCAGCCAAATAATCTTTTTCTTCTCTGTTGTTTGTTACCTTTATTAATGATTAAAAGACATATTTACAAAAACCTTCTCCGTATTTTGGTGACTCATCCCATTTCTCCCCAACCAGCATTTTAGAAAGCCCCAATCTTGTATTGTTTAACCAAATGACAAAAATTGTCCCTGCCTCAAAAGGGCTTACATTGGCAAATACGAAGAGGACGTTGACATGTTAGAACAATAAACACAGAACAGATATTTGCACTGGACCTCAAAAAGGGTTGGTGCATTTGTGGAACAGTAACTGACATGAAGGGATTCTCAGGGGAGTTTCATGTTTACTTTGGGTGGGGTTGTGAACACTTAATGTCCAACCCCTGCTCAGATCATTCCTACCTGTTTGTCTGACACTATCTTAATCTGATGGTGGTTGTGGGGTTTTTAAACACTAAATAACCATAAAATTCTGCAGAGGACTCCACCCACTCCAACAGAGCTTAAAAGTTCAACATTTTTCTCAATGAAGAGGCATAGTTGTAAAAATTTCCAGTAGACCTAAGGCCAGGAGGAGCAGCTTGTATGACAGGTGATCCCATTAAGGTCCAACTGGTCTTGACAGGCTGGAAAAACTACTGAAACCAGGAAGATGAAATGAAACTCAGAAAAGTGTAAACTACTGCATTTTGTCTTAAAAAAAAAAATAATGCCATGGTGAGGGAGGCTTTGTAAACAGAATCTGAAATTTTAGTTGCCTGAAAACCCAGTATGGTTGTATTGCCTGGGATTATTCTGTTTGCAAGGAGCAATGACATACATTAGACGGAGGACACATGAAAAATACTGAAGGAATCACAGGGAGGGAAGGGAAACTGGAACCAGTTTTTTTTTTTTTTTATTTCAGCATGTTATGGGGGTACAAATGATTAGGTTACGTATGATGCCCTTGCCCTCCCTCCCCCCCAAGTCCGAGCTTCAAGTGTGTCCATTCCCCTGGAGGTGCGCATCGCGCTCATTGTTTGTGCATATGCCCGTCCCCTCCCCCCCCCCCCCCCTCCCCCTGCCCAACATCTAATACGTGTTATTCTTATATGTGCACTTAAATGTTGATCAGCTAATACCAGTTTGATGGTGAGTACATGTGGTGCTTGTTTTTCCATTATTGGGCTACCTCGCTTAGCAGAATGCATTCCAGCTCTATCCAGGAGTATACAAGAGGTGCTATATCACCATTGTTTCTTAAAGCTGAATAGTACTTCATGGTATACATATACCACAGTTTATTAATCCACTCATGTATTGATGGACACTTGGGTTGTTTCCACATCTTTGCAATTGTGAATTGTGCCGCTATGAACATTCGAGTGCAGGTGTCTTTTTCATAGAGCGACTTTTGCTCTTTTGGGTAGATGCCCAGTAATGGGATTGCTGGAACCAGTTTTAACGGCTCCATAGTCACAAGCTTCCCCAGTCTGGTCACCCAGGCTGCACGATGGGGCTGCATCGTACAAGGGCTACAACTCGGTCAAAGGCAACAACAACAACAAACAAAACATATTTTAAAAACTTCAGGTCCAAATTTCCCAAGTCATCAGGTACTGGAATGCGAGTAGCTCTGCCTAAGAATTACCATACCCTCTTTCTTTTTGCATTTCAGCTATGGTTGAATTTTCCTGGGATTTAGAAGGTGGAGGGGATAGAAATAAATGAAAGAATTTCTTTCTTCTCCCTCTCACTTTCTTCCCCTCTATAAAGCAATCAGAGCAAATAAATCATTGACAATTTTATTTAAATCTTGAGTTGTATTCTGCAACTTGTTTGTACCTATAATAGATGTCCTTTTATTAAAAATTCAAACTGCATGAAAACTTTATAGATATGTTAAACACCAAAAATGCCTTTTATTTTATATATATTGTTTTGCGGCCTTTTGACATGTAATGCGTAATAAAAAGTTTGTCCTTTCATTAAGTATTTTTTACAATAGTGTCTTTTTAACTGTGAACTATTTTTTAACGTGAAATCTTAATGGTTATCTATTGCTGTGTAACAAATCACTTTAAACTTAATGGCTTATAAAAATAACAATTGTTTAGTCATTTGCCATTCTGCAAGTTCTACAATTTCTTTCTCATCAAAGAAAAACTCATCTCTGCCCCACATAGTGTCAGCTGCAGTGCCTCAGCGGGGCTGGAAGAACCACTTCCAAGGTGGCTTCATGACAAGTCACGTAGGGAAGTCATTCATTGGAAGGACTTTGGCTTTTACCTTTTGTGAAATGGGAAAGCACTGGAAGCTTTTGTGCACAGGAGTGACACGGTATAACTTATGTGTTAACAAGACTTCCTTGGCTGCTGGGTGGGAATAAATTGAGAGGGGGTGAGGTGTCAAAGATGGCAGCAGGGAGGCTAGTTAGGAAGTGACTGTCCCTATACAAGTGAGAGATAAGGGTGGCTTGCACCACTGAGGCAGTAGGGGAGATGATAAAATGGGATTGTATTTGGATTAACATTGATCTATGCTTCCTTTTACTTATCAATATTTTATGGCATTATCATGCTATATGAAGTTAATTTTTCTGTAAGGTTTGGGGCAGTCATCAAAAAGACAAATATTTCTTCAATGCCTATTCTTCATCCGGTGCCTGCACAGTGCAGGAAACTCAGCGGATACTCAAGAAGCATCTGTCGGTTGGACCTGAACAGTCAACTTAGGCAATATCAGAGCACCTACTCGTGAAGACCCTGCCTGCGTGCCCTGAGGAGGGATGCTTGACACATGCCAGCACTTTGCAATTGAGATTCTCTCAAGGCAGAGCCAGCTCTTCCCCAGCCAGGAGCCTCCTGCCCCCAATTAGAGTGCTGCTCACGCTGGGTGGAAACTGTGTCTTAACGGTCCTTTCGAGCCACCAGCTGGCCCTCACCAGCTGCCCAGGGAAGGCCGCGCACCTGGGGGTTGAACTCAACTGCATCCCGTCGGCCTCCTCTCTGGCGGGAGTGATGCCGAGTGAGATTCCTAGGAACAGGTCCAACTCTCGGAGGCCTCGGAGTGCTGGCATGTCACCCTGGGCTACGTTTGGCTTTTCTCTTTTCTCCTGTGCTCCCTTCTGGGAGCCCCAGTGTTCCGCAGCTGTTGCATCAGCTGCTGGCCTGGCTGCCAGATGAGCAGAACAAAAGATCTGACTTGGTGACTACTCACATCTGTACTTCTCAAAAGCAAACAGAGCAGATGCCCTTAGCAACGGGGCTCCCCGGCTCAGGGCAGGGGAAATGTACCCTGAAGGGGGAAGTTTCCCTTCTGAGAGCTGACGGAGCCACTTAGCGAGGCAAGGAACATCGTGAAACAGAACATTAAACTTTGATGAACTGCAAAGCCTCGGAGGTTTAAGCTGCGAGTCAACAGAGATGTTCTAATCTATATAAACACTCCGCATGCCAATTCTGGCACAGCTTTAGGCCTTATTTGGATGGTGTTTTTGAACGCCTCTCTCAGGAGAGAGGGCTGTGGAGGCAAGAAGAGATGCTTGTAGAAGAAGAGAGTAGAACAGTGGTAACTGGAGGCCGGGAAGGGCAGGAGGAAGGGAAGGATGGGGAGAAGTTGGTTGATGGGTACAAGATTAGAGCAACGCGGGAGGAATGAGTTCTGGTGTTCTATAGCACTGCAGGGTGACTGCAGTCAACAACAATTTATCGTATATTTTCGAAGAGCTAGATGAGAGGATTTTGAATGTTCCCAACACAAAGAAATGATGAATGTCTGAGGTGACGGATATGCTAAATACCCTGATTTGATCATGACACATTGTATACATGCAGAGAAATATCACTCAGCAGCCCATAGATATGTACAATTATTACGTGTCAATTAAAAAAAAGAGAGAGAGAGAGACGCTGCTGTTTTCTTATTTTCTCATTAACTCGGGAGTAGGGAGCGCTCCTCAGCACTCCCTGGTGAGGGTCGGTTCCCACCCTGGGGCCCACTCTCGGGAGGGTACCAGGAGGTCCTTGAGTGCGGGCCTCCCCTGGGCCTGCCGTTGCCCTTTTTCTCCCTTTGGATCACGAACATCCTCTTGAATAACAACTGCAAGTGCAAACTCATTATTTGCTGTGGACCAGACACACTCTTGTAGGCCCAAGCCATTCATTTAATTCCCACAGCAGCCCAGGCGGTGGTAGAATTATTGGCCTTGTTTGACAGAGAAGGGGACTGAGGCCCAAAGCAGTGAAGCGAGTTGCCCTGGGTCACACGAAGCCAGGGTCTGCCCCAGGCCCTCATTCCAGAGTGTGGCTTCTTACCCATCCGAATGACCTGCCCTGTCTCTCATTTTTGGAACGGAGAGAGGAGATGAACCGTTTAGGAGACGTTAAGGAAAAAGAAAGCAAAGATTTTCCTTCCTACAGTTTGATTCTCAAATATCCTCGAATATCACAAGCATTTTTTCTGTGGAGGGGGCTGGCGTCCCAACTCCTGCCTGGGCGTCCGTGTCTCTCTGTGACTCTGGTTCTGGCTCCAGGGGTGGCACTGGCCCAGGCCTAGCTAATCACAATGCTGGTGACTGTCACGGGACCAAGTCAGGCCAATCGCAGGCAATGAGATTTGACAGGGGGCTTTTGTTTGAGCCTCCCAGGAAGTGATCTCGCTCTTTTCTCACTAATGGTGAGGCAGGGAGGGAGCAGCCCTGGTGCCCTTCAGAGCCATTTTGTGACTGTGAGCGCAGATCCAGCCTGAGAATGGAATCAACACACGAAGGACGACCAAGCTGAGAGACAGTGACACCAGATCCTGACCTCAGCCTTCGAGCATCTGAGCCACACCATGCTCTCTCTCCAGTTATGTGTGCTCATAAAATCTCGCTTTTGCTGATGTCAGTTTGGGGCAGGTTTACTGTTGTTTGTAACCAAAAGAATCCTAATGGATAAACCATCAGTAAATATGTGGTTCATACCACAGTCTGGGCTGTAACTGGGCAATTGAGGAGGCCCTGTGTCCGGGCCAGGGACAGCTGCAGCAGCCTGGGGGATGTGACTCGAGGCTGTGGAGGCCAGTACTAGCAAATGCCTGCAAGACATTTCCCAAGTACTGTTGCAAGTGCTTTTTTCCATGGGAGCTATGAAGTTACCACTATCTCCACTTTTTTAAAGATGGCAACGGGAGGTGCAGAGAGGTTGGAGAACCTGTGCAAGATGACACAGCTCCTAAATTGGGGCGTGGTGGGGCTGAGTCCCAAATGCAGCTGTAGGGTCCTGGGCATGTTCTCAGCATTCTTCCCTATGCCGGGGAGAAGGGGCTCCAAGCTGGTCCGTGGAACGCAGGAGCATTCTTGAGAAATAGAGTCTTTAATGAAAAAATTGTTTTCTTTAATGCTTAAAAATTAAGTACAGAAATATGAGTGAAAAGTCAAGGGCCTTTAGAAATTCTGAAGCACACAGGTCGAGGCAAAGACCCTCTGCCTTTCCCTCTGGCTCACTGACCGGCCCATGTCACCAAGAGGAACAGAAAACAGAGACTCTTGTGGCCCCCGTCTGTGCAAGGCCAGGCTCCATGTAACTCTGTCTGTCCCTGAGTCTTTTCCCCAGGCTCTGCCCTGCCCAGACCCAGGCCAAGGACCACTGAGTGCTCTTGGGCGAGGCCTGCCCGCCCCACTTGCTCACCTGCCTCTGGCTTACCTGCGGGGAGGCCTTTGCCCAGCCCCCATGGGGACTCGTCTGCCCTGAGTTGGAAGCTGAGGACCAACTCTCCTGCCTTCTGCATCTCCAGCTGGGAGCCTGGCACATCGCCGCTGTGGATGCTGAGCGTTGAGTGACTGGAGGGAAGCCCTGGGCTTCTGCTGTTCTCCCGCCCCATCCTCTTCCCCAGCCTCCCCACGGAACCCGGCTTCTTTCATCCCCAATAACTAAGGAGTCACCTGAGCACCAGGCACTGTGCTAAGCACTCGCTCTGCATTTGTACTGTGCGCTTATTCATCAAAACAACCTTATAAGGAAGGAATTATTATTACTCCCACTCTCCAGATAGGAAACTGAGTCTCCAAGAGGTTCTTACAGAGCAATGGCTGGAATGTGTTGCAGCTGGAGCGTGGGGAGCTGTGAGCTTCGTGGGTAGTGACCTGCTGGGTAGTGACCGTCTCCCTAACTCCCTGTTGCTGTGATGGGCTCCTGTCTCTTGGAACCTCAGGTGCTGGCAGCTGCCGAGTTGCCCCTGAGCTGGCCCAGCCCTTTGGATGTCCTGGCTTGTTGACTGGTGCTCTACCGTCCCCCAGGCCGACCTCCCTCCCTCCTCCTGGGTTCAGAGTCCTCTCAGGTGGCTCTGATTATCTCCAGTTCTGCCTGGCACTTCGAAGAACTATTGTACTCAGCCTCGTCCTTCTCAAATCCTGCTACCAGGAGGGGCTGAACTCTTGTACCGTCTCTCCCGGGTCATCGAGATGGGCCCTCAGGCCTCATCCCATCTTTGCCCTGGGGCAGGACTGGGGCCTGAGGAACAAGAGGATGAGGGGCTGCTAGTGAGCTGCGCTCCCAGTGTCTACAAAACCACCGTGGTGCTCCAGATGGGTCACTAGCACGGGGTGGCCTCCGCCCCCAGCCCTGGGGCTCATTCTGAACGCACGCTATGGAAAGGCTCAGGATTCCAGAGCAGTGATATTTCCTTGGCTGTGTTTGGTGGGGATTACCACTCCCAGCCAACTCTTGATTATCTGTGGGAGAAGAGAAAGGAGACCACTGACATCTCCAAGTAATCCTGGAACGTATTTTGGCCAGCGGCTCCAAGCCTCCCATGTTGGACCCCTTTCCAGAGCAGCTACCAAGAAGTTAACTCTGTGGGCTTGGCTTTCACATCTGCTCCTCTTTTCATCCCTCCTCTGCCTTTTCTCCCCGAGAGAGGCCCCTAGCCCTGCACAAGGAGAGGCAGGAGCGGCAGGAAGGTTGATGTCGCCGGCAACTCTGCTGTGAACAAGAAAATCCAAACTCAAAACTGTCTTTAATAGTGGAAGACATTTATTTGCGTGAGCCAAAAAGTCTGGTGGGTGGGATGCTATCAGGTAAGGTTTGCTCCAGCAACAAACTGAGGTCACCAAGGCCCTGTTTCTCTCTGACTGCTTCCCACAGTGTAGGCTTCATCCTGGGTCTCACATGGTGAGACTGTCCCCTGGCAGTTCCAGGCTCTCACCTCATGATAGCAAATAGCCATGACAGTGCCAGACTTTATTCTGTCTAAGGGAATATTCATCTCTTCTGGTAGCTTACACATATGTTTGAGGAATCACACTCCCTCATTGGCTCAGACTGAGTTACATGCTCTTCCCTAAACCAATCACTGTGTTCAGGAGGAAGGTTTATCCTTATTAGTCTAAGCTAATCGGGGCCCATCCCTGGAGGTGGGGCAGAGTCAACCCCATCCAATAGACACGGCTGAGATTGAGGAGGGAATCTCCCAGATAGAAACCAGGGTACTGTTGGCAGGAGAAGGGACACAGTCCATCACTGGATGACCCATAGGCCATATTGACAGCATCCAGTTGATGGTTATGCTTCGCAGTGAAATTAGGTACATGCTTTCCCGTAGCCATTCCATTTTCCTTTATTAGATCCTCAGGAAAACCTGTGTATCAACTACAGTGGTAGTTTTACAAATACAGCATGGAGGCTTGTAGAGGTACAGTAACTTGCTCGAGGCCCCCAGCTGCTGGCAGTTCCCGGACATGAACCCATGCTGCTTCTCTCCATCACACTCTGGTGGGCCGCCACCCACTGGCAGAGCACAGGGAGCCCCTGAGCAGTGTCATCAGCCTCACTCTGGAAGATGGATTTGTTTAGAGCAAAGAAAGAAGTTTGAGGCCTACAGACTGATAGTTAGACACAAAGATCGCCAGAGGGCAGGTGGTAGGATCAGCAGAGAGTCTAGCATGGAGAGTCTAGATGGGCCGGGACACATGCATAAAAGTCAGGGGGACAGAATCTCTCCCTAGTCCTGCAAGCTGCAGAAGGTAAATCTGGGGTGGGAAAAGGTCCCAGGGGCTTGAGAAGGGAGAGAATTCCCAAGCCTGGGCCTCCTCTGCTGACCCTGGCTGGCTGACGCTCCTGCCCTTGCAGGCCATCCCTTCCCTACTATCTGCTCCTCCAACTGCTCCTGTGTGGAAAACATCCTGGGGACCTAAGGTGAGGTCTCGGAAGGCAGGGGCTCTGTCTCCCACTCCTCTGCTATATCCCATTCGTCAGGCTTCTGCTGGACAGACTGGCTTGTTTATTTCAGCAATTTCCTCTAGTTCTAAAAGTGACTCTGGAAGATGTTTCCATGGCGTGAAGATGAGTTTTGGGATCAGAAGTACTAGATTTCAGTTTTAGGTCTGCCATTATTGGCTGTATGCCCTTGAACAAATGACTTCAGATTTCTGAGCTTGAGCTCTCTCATCTATGAAATGGGCAAATAGTAGTCCCAGCCCCTCAGGATCACTGGGGCTAAGATGAATAAGGGAGTTAGATACGCCAAGCGCTCAGTGAATAGACTCGCATGTGAAAGTGCTTAAAGTAGTGCGTGGCACAGAACGCCTGGTTTTAAAAAAAAGTTACCAACGATGATGAAGAAGATGATGATCATGATGTTTCTAAGTGTCTGTTGTGGTGCATTTTCTTTTCTATGTCAGTAATCTAAAGTTTTGACCACTGCCAGGCTGCTGCCAGTGGTGGTCCTAGGGGAAGCGTGCTAGGCAGGGGGGACGGGGGAGCCAGCGTTTCTATCCAATGTCTCTCTCCCTCTGATTTTGTTACTTCTCTGTGGTCTCTCGCTTCTGGGTCAACCGAGGAGACATTGCCCTCCAAATTCCTTGCCACGGCAGGAGGCGTGGAGGCTGGGGTGCAGGAGTCAGCAAGGAGGGCTTGGGGGACAGGCCTGGACCACACCCCGAGGTCTGGTATGGGGGCAGGAGTGGGTAGAGGTGAAGGAGGAGGCACAGGAAGGTGGGTTATTGTGTCTGGGGAGAGAAGGGATTCTTTCAGCTCCCTGGATTGTGAGGCTGGGTCTGTCTTTGAGCTTCTTCCCCGAGCGGAGCTGCCAGGTATGGCTCTGGGGCAGGACGCCCACCACCTGGGGCTGACGTCCTCAGCCTGCGTCGCTTGGGCATTCTGACGCCCAAGCTATTGCCGCCTCCCAGGTGAGCCTTGAATGTCCTCTCAGGAAGAACCGCCATTCCCTCCAAACCACTGAGTTCAGCTCCTCCTCCCTAAGCACCTAGCAGGGCCTCCTAGGCTTCTGCCAAAGAGGACAGAGGGAAGAAAACTAGAAGCACAGAGGAGGAGGGCTGGGAAGTGCCTGAGGCCTGAGGTCAAGCCACTTGGGTTCAAATCTCAGCTCTTCTGCTGGCAGCATTTATAACCTTGGGCAACCGTCTGACCCACCTGAGCCTCAGTTTCCTCGGCTGTAGAAGGAGGATTGCTAATGTCTGCGTCCTCTGCCTTGCAGGGTCCTTGTGTCTAAATCCCACGTCCAGCACTTCCTATCAGAAAAAGCCATAGATCCTCCTCAGCTTCCTGATCTGTAAAATGGGACGCAGTGCCTCCTTCAGAGGGTTGTGGTGAGGCTTCAATGAAGTGATGACGCAAATTGCTCACAACGAGCGGCTGTTAGGATTGGCAGACTCCGAGGTGCGCTATAGTAATATCCAGAATTAGGGAAAAAGTGCTATTTTCCTTTAGTAATTGCGAGAGACTTAGCCGGGAACGTGGGTCGTCCACTGGGGGTGGTGAGGGGAGAGCAGGTCCACAGAGCTCCGTGGGCAGGATGCAAGAGGCAGGGCAAGGTGTTTGAGGGTTTTAAGTAGAAATTCAGTGAGGAGCTTGGCAGACAACGGCCCATCCTGTTGACTTCAGGAAGCGTTGCAGGGTGAGCTCCCAAACTTCCAGTTCACACACCTGTAGCCATTCCCTCTGGACACACCCAGAGCTCCAGGGCTACCGGGTGTGTCAATACTTGGGTTTGTCAAATCATCACTTTCAAGGTGAACTGTTATTGAAGGAGCTAAGATCTTAAAAGGGTGGCTGCCATTTCTATCAGAATCTTCCTGGGATCCTCGGTAAAATGCAATTTCTGGGCCCCGCCCCAAAATCAGAATGGGCAAGGGAACTGCTGGGAACCCGCATTTGCAGGGAGCACCCCAGGTGGCTCCTCTGGCTGGAGAACACACCTGGCCACAGGTGCGCGAACTGAAAGAGCTGGTCGCCGAGAGATTTGACGTTTGGGATCTCCGGCCTGCTTTGGCATGAGGGACTCTCAGCTAAACAAAACTCCCCCCTAAGGCACAGCAATGCCAGCAGGGGTGGTGGCAGGCCTTGGGTGCCGGTCCTTTCTGCAGTTCAGGGGCTCTCCCTGCAACACTTCCTGAAATCGACAGAATGGGCCTTTGTCTTTCCCATTTTTCACTGTGTGTCCACTTGATCAAGAGAAAGGAATGAACATTTCATTAACCACTGAATTCTCCTTATTCCTTTTCCATGAAACAATCCTCCACTCTCAGGATTGGCTTCGCGGGCGGGAGACCTGTGCACCTGCATGGGGCCCACACTTAGAAGGGCCCCCCCCCTTGGTTTAATGCTCTGTTGCTGCCATCTTGAAATTCTTGATAGTTTTTGAACAAGGGGGTCTTGCAAATTATGTATCGGGTTATGTCCTCTAAATAGATGAGAATTGCAGAAAGGATAGACTTGCCCAGGGCCACACAACTAATTGTGCAAAGGGGTTCGGTGTCCTGATGCATCTGATTCCCAAGCTCTGCTACCCCATGACTTTGAGACCCAAAAGGAATGAGCTCTAAATGGTGAGGTTTCAGACTCCAGCCACCTTGTCAGGACCCAGGAGGGGAAGGCCTTCCCCAGGAACCCTCAATACTGTACCAGGTAGGTTTTCATCTATACTGCCTACTCATAGGTTAAGGCTGATTTATAAACTTATTCAACTTCAGGGTGGGGAAGATTCTACATAACTCCAGAATGATAGCCCCTGTTGGAGGGATAGGGTGAAGAATTCTCTGTGTTTTCCCCCTGCCTCCTTTTTAGCTTTGCTACACAGGGAGGATAAGGCAAAGAAGGGGAGTGGAAAGTGGATCTAGCATCAGAAGACGGGGGCCCAAAGCCAGCTCTGTTACTTCCTCGATGAGTAGCATAATGAGTCTCTTAAGCTACGAGTCCCAGTTATTTAAATCTATAAAGTGGAGTGATGCAAACACAACCAACTCCCAAGGTTGTGGTGAGGATCAGATGATCAGATGTATGTGAAAATACTACGTAAAGGGCTATACAAACTTGGGTAACACTCAACACTATCAGCGTTGACTGGTGCACGTGCAAAGAGATGGTTTGGCCAGAGAGGACACCGGGGTCTCTTAGGGGTTTCACCTCAGGGTAGGCACCTCTGGTGGCCTCAAGGTGGAGCTGGAGCTCAGACATCACCTGGGGTGGGAAAGATGTGGGAAGGTTCATGATGCCACAGGGAGCCAAACCCCAGGGACCGGTTGCTCAAGGCCTGGGGGCAGAGCGACGAGTAGCAATACCAAACCCACCTATAGGCTGCAGCAGGGCCAGAGGGTTCTGGAGTGCAGAAACGGGCTTTTTGGCTGGAACAGAAGCATTTGGGGTGCAAGGTTCAGCTTTTGCTTGTTCGGTAAGGACCCCGTCCCTTCTTATATCAGGGCTGGGATGGGGGTGGGAGTTGAGAAGTGAAGAGGAACAGAAAACAGGCCACAGAGAAAGAAGTTGGTTAAACTTCAGGCACAGTGTTTTTGTTTTGTTTTTGAAGCAATATTTTCCTCAAAATCTTTGCTTGTAAGACCGTGGGGCTCAGTCAGTCAGTCCTCCTCCGAGATTATGGCCAGCAAAGAGGCTGGGCTCACTGGAATGAAGCTCTGGGCCCTGGGGCAGGGGGAGTGAGAGGACAGGGCAGATGGTCAGGGTGGCTCCCAGCCTGCACAGCCAACAGTGGAGTCTCCCAGGAGCCTGGAACTGCTCTCTCGGGCAGGGAGCGCCCTGTGAGGAGCAGGTGGCAGGGGCAGTTCTGGAAGAAAGAGCAGGTGGCACAGCTGTGAGTGGCCGGGAGTGGCTGAGCCCACACAAATTCGGCTCCACGTGCGAGAGATGTAAGAAAGAGTAACACTCAGCTGGTGCTGTAGGCAGGTGTTTTTCTTTTTCACAGAGTTTCTCAAAGTGGGGACCAAGGGTCCTTGAGTGTCTGCAGATGAATCTTGGAGTCCACAGATTCTCTGTGAGAATATTAAAATTTTGTGTTTTCATATGGATGACGGCCTAAAAGAAAATTAGTTCTATTTAAAAAAAAATTTTAAATTTTTATTTATTTATGTATTTATTTTTATCTAAACTCCCATGTGCGTTGAAAAAAAGTAGTTCTAGGCATAGACTGGGTTATCTGAATTCATGACCTTCAAACATTTTTTTTTTGGGCAGCCACCACAGAAGGAATTCGTCACACACGGTGACCCAGTTTCCACACGCTGGTACTCGTGTACGAATAGAACCGAAGGGCTGCCAGTCTAGACCGGTGCAGCCGTGCCAGCTGTGAAAATACTGCAACGCTCCAAGCCAATCGGGAAACGGCTCTAAGCCCAAGTGTCACATCCCCACCACCCTGGCAGTCTGGGCGCCTCCCCTGGGATTGTCCCCACCGCCCCAGAATACAACCACCAGTGCGGCCGAGGGGGAAGGGGGCCGTGCCAGTTTCCTGTAGCTGCTGAAGCAACCACAAACCCGGTGGTTTACAACAATAGAATTTATTTTCTCGTAGTTCTGGAGGCCACAAGTCTGAAGTCAGTTTCACTGGGCCCAAACCAAGGCGTCAATGGGACCACGATTCTGTTCTTGTCAAATCTCCTTCTGCCCTGTTCTTACAAGAACGTGCGATTGGCCAGGCGGTGGCTCACGCCAGCACTCTGGGAGGCTGAGGAGGAAGGATTATGGGAGCTCAGGGTTCCAGACCAGCCTGAGCAAGAACAAGATCCCATTTCTACAAAAAATACTAAAATTAACGAGGTGCGGTGGCGCGAGCCTGTAGTCCTAGCTACTTGGGAGGCTGAGGCAGGAGGATCGCTTGAGCCCAGGAGTTTGAGGTTGCTGTGAGCTAGGATGACACCAATGCACTCTAGCCGGGGCAACAGAGTGAGACTCTGTCTCCAAAAAAAACAAAAACAAAAACAGAACATGTGATATGTGATTGCATTTAGGGCCACACGGATAATCCAGGATAATCCACCCCTCTCGAGACCCTTGATTTAATCACATCTGCAGAGACCCTTTTTCCTTCAAAGTAACATTTACAGGGTTCTGGGGATTAGTATTTGATATCTTTGGGGCCATTATTCAGCCTGCTACAGTAGGTGGCTTTCAGGGCCCTGCCCCAGAGGTAATACCAGCATCTATTTGGATTGGTCACATGTGTGTGTGTGTATGAAACAGTTTTCTGAATATAATAGTTATTCTGACACCATATGTTATTTGATATTTTCTCTTCTATAACGTTTTTTTTTAAAAGCCCTGTAACAACCTACTAAATTCATCTCATGATCCACTTTTGGGATAGGACTGAGTGTGGAAAACATTCAACCACCTTATAACCTAGTAACCTACTGGTACCACAGGCTTTCACTGCCTGTGCTTGTGTCTTTATCGCGTGGCGTTAAATCTAAATTATTGCCGGCTAATGAGACAAGAACAGAGGGAGCGTTAGTATGCAAATGACGTGTTTACGATAAGCAAAGAAAGGCCAGTCGGAGTTTTGCACGAATGAAGACTTGGCAGTAGCTTGGGTGTCAGAGGAGGGTGGGAGAATCGAGTCCTTGCACAGCACACGATGGCACAGGCAGGCCAAACTCAAAAGGTCCCGCACCGTGGTGGCCCGGTGGCCCATATCACAGACCCATTTGGTGCCGAAATTTAATTTTAGCAATTTAAAACAGCATCATTGGCCATGTTACATTAACAAGGATTTTGTAGTCTTGTCTGCACTTCGTTTGTAAGATTGTTTTGGTTTTCTAAATCATATGAGAACTGTAAACCTAAGGATTTTTGAAAATCTGGTTTCCTTATCAGTGCATTTTCAGGTGATGAGATAGAAAGCAACATAATGATATCAACCCTGACAGTGGTGCGGGGGGAGTCCATTGATGTTTCAGAAACACTGGTGTATTGTGGGAGTGTGATGGGTTCTCAATGCGGAAATACAGACAGAGAGTGAGTGAGAAAAAGAACAGGAACGGCAGCAGGACTCGCTGTTGCTGCTGTTCCAGCAGAGCACGTTAAGCTTGAAAAAAAACAAGATTGAGTCTAGGCAGGGGAGACCTGAGGAGGAGCAGCTTCAGCCGGCATGCTTCTAGAGACGTCCCTACAAACAGAAGAAATCAACAAACCCAAGTGGACAAGTTGGGAGTCCAAGTGGGAGAATGACACAAAAATGGACCAAGACAGAGACTTTGCCTCCAAAAACTCATAGTTGGAAGATTTAACCACTCCCTTGGAAGAAGGATGAGCAGTACGCACACAACTCCTCTGATGTCTATTGAGGTGAGCTAGGTGGGGGTCTAACTTACCTGTCCACAAGGCGTAGGTGTATATATTTTGGTATGTACAACCTACAGATGTGTTTTAATTCTTTAAAAATAATTCCTCTGCCTCCAACATAAAAGAAGACTCCCCCCCACCAAAAAAACCACATTCAGGTGATGCCCAGCTCCATCCCAGATAGACCATGTTGAGGCCACTGTCTGGAGACCAGGTAGGGAACACCTGTGAATGAATGGGTCAGGCTGCCATTACACAGATGCTGGTTGCTGAAGGCCTCCACCTGGAGACTACACTAATTTAGGTATTGCTAGGCAACCCAGTCTTAGAATATCATCATCATATCTACAATTTAAGAGTCATAAGGGACAGTAAGTTCATAAGAACCCAACCTCTTCATTTTTCAGATGAGAGAAATGAGGTCCCAAAAAGTAAGTTACTTAGTTAAGATTATTTGACACACGTGATGGAACAAAGGTTAGAACCAGGAGTCCTGACCCACAGCTCAGAGCTCTTTCCCCACCAACTTTACTTTCATTTTACTGAATGTTTATGCTTTAGAAAATATCCACTATATTAAATAGAAGCGCAACATCAATATGTAGTCACTTCGAAGTAATTTTAGGGTACATATATTCAAGGACATATTTTTGGATACAGACTCTGTTAGGCTCCTTTGAAATGATTCACAATAGGGTAGAATGGGGAAAAAATCACTGGAATTGGAAGCAAAACACCTATTTGAAATTCCAAACTGGACACTTACTGATGTTAATTTATCTATCTTCTCTGAGCCTTCATTTCCTCATCTGTAAAATGGGAATGACGATATTTGCCTCAACTCCTTCATTGGACTAATGGGAAGATGAATTGCGACAATGTATATGAAAGCACTTTGTGTCATGAATTGTCGAGCATCTTCAGACATCATCTCGTAAGATGCCAGTTAAACCATTGGAACATAGGCTAATGCAGTATAATGCACTATATGCTGTATACGGCATAGTGTATATAATACTGCATGGTGATTGAGAAGGAGGGCACTGCCTGAGCTCAAAGCGTGTGATTTCAGGCAGAGGTATGTCATCATTTCTGTGCCTCTGTTTCGTCATATGTCAAATAGAAATGATAAGAGGCCTATCTTACAGGGTTTCTGTGATGACTGTATAATCTGATTCATGCGAACTACTGCTTGGCACATACTAGGTGCTCAATAAATGTTCTCCATTCTTATCTTTCAAACTCACTGACAGTGATATATTTTTCCTTGTAGATGTCTTATTCATTGTTGTATTCCTGTGGTGCTTTAAAAGTCAGCAAACTTCAGCGCCTCTGGAAGCCATAGGCAAGAACCTCCGCACCTCTCCTGGGAATCCTTCCATTCTTAGCACAAGGAAATAGGAACAGCAGAGCTGCCTTCCGGAGCCAAACTGGCAACTGAACCCACCTGCCTCCCCCTTCTGGGGCCCAGCTGACATCAGTGGGAGCCTCACCTGTCTGAGGAGGGACCAGTATTTGCATTGACCTGGCTGCTGCTGCTATCTGAAAGGCAACAGGACCCCCAGGCCACGCCACTCCCTGCAGGGATGCTGGCAGAGCCCACAAGTCAAACAGGATCAGGGTGGGGCATGACTTGGCCCGGAGAACCTGCTGGCACTGGCTCATGAAAGGTGGGAACAGGGAGTGCTCCAGCTGATTCAATGGATGGCACGTTTCCCTCGGCGCAGCTGCCAAAAATGCCTCCCAGGCACTGGGTGAGTGAGTCCATGGGTGGCTAGCAGGCCAACCCCTCTAGAGCCACTACAGTTTCCCTCATGCTTCTGTGCATGTGTGGTTCCCTCTGCTTGGAATGTCTTACTCTATCTACCCGCTGGGAAAAACTCTACTCCTATCTCATCCTTCGAGTCCTAGCTCAAGTCTGTGGGGAACTTTCTGGGCTTGACTAGGCAGGCACAGGTGTTTTATACAGCCATGAGCTATACACACACACACACACACACACCCCATCCACTGTATCCTTATATACCCCATCCACTGTAGCACATTACAATTGTTTATTGGTGTATGAGCAAGACATGCCGTTTAGGATGCCCACCAACAGGATTTCCTCCAGCTCTGACCACAGACACCACCAAACGATGAGTCTGGGAGGGTGTGTTTCTACCATATGCTCCTGCTTCCCGACCACAGCCGAGTGGACCAGTCTCCAGATGGTTACTGACCTGCAATGTGGGCTTGGTCAGATCAGATTCTCATTGTCAGTGATTTAAATTGGGAAAGACTCCAGCAGTGAGCAGTAGGAACTGAAGCTGAAAGGTCATGAAATGCAGAAAGACCTGATGGAGTAGATGCTGTGATGTGCTGCCCAGATCCCCCTTCAGGAATGATGAATTTATTCTCCCTGGTGCTGGGAGTGCTGCCAGCAGGCGGTCCTCAGTTGTCAGCTCTCTTTGGGAATTGTCTCTATGGAAGAAACTCACCCTACCCAAGATCATGCACCCTTCTCAGGGCAGCCCATATCCAATGACTGGTTGAAATTCTGAAGTGCCATCTCAGCTTCAGAGTGACCTGTGCAGTCAGGTGAAGACTTCCTCAAGTCCCGGGGGACCACCTGCCCCTGTTTGTCTGGGATAGAGTTCCCCTTTAAGGCAAAATGAGCTATCCTTTAAACTCAGCCTACGAAGTTCATGGAGACTCTCCCACAATGGCATCTGGCCTTAAATTTGTAGGCATCTCCACTTCCCGTGTTGCTCTCTGTGTTCCTACAATAAACTTTCTACTTATCTGATATGACTTAGGTAGGTATCTTAGCTTTGCATTCAAAAGTACCTAAATAGATAAGGGAATTTGGTCATTGACCACAGAAACCGATTCTGGCCATCTTAGGGGAAATAAAATAAACATATTGGAATGATATTAGAGGTTCTCAAAATCAAAGAAAGATTGCAGAACAGGGCTGGAAAATGAGCAGGAACCAGAGGGCTGGGTAGCAGTTTGACCTGCCAGCAACATCATCATGACCATAACCTATAGCCATACCCAAGATTCTCACAACACTATCAAGAGTCCATGTTCTGGGAGAGCATCTGATTGGTTGAGCCTAGTCATGTGCCCACCTGTGCTGTACCAGGAATGGAAAAGAGAAGGGGAGAGGAGTGTCTGCTCTTTTGGCTTCTGTAGTGGGAGACTGACTCAGACTGCCCATCCAAAGTACACCATGGGGAATTCCCCAAAAGGGGGAGTAATAGGCTAGGAGAAAGTTGGGGTTGGGGGTTGGAGGCCAAAACCCAACAGATGTCCTCTGCAGTGTCTGTCTCTCTCCCAGACTAAAAGGCTTTATAAAAGGCAGGGCCTGTGAATTTTCATCTTTGTATCCCAATTGCCTAGTGCCTGGCACTAAAGAGGGGCTTAATAGATGTTTCTAAAAAAAAGTGTTGATTAGATGATCTTGTCCATTCAAGAAATGAAACACATTTGGAAACTCTGGTGCTTGATCTTTTGGGAATCCAAAGATGTATTAGGAAAAAAAAGGCAATTCTTAAGAGCTTTAAAATCTAGAAGTGCCAGGTACAGTGGCTCATACCTGTAATCCCAGTGACTCAGGAGGCTGAGGTGAGAGGATCCCTTGAAGCCAGGAGTTCAAGACCAGTCTGGGCAACATAGCAAGATCCCATCTCTACAAAAATAAGAAAAACTAGCCAGGCGTGGTTGTGCAAGCCTCTAGTTCCAGCTACTCAGGAGGCTGAGGCAGATCAGTTGAGCCTAAGAGTTCAAGGCTATAGTGAGATATGATCATGCCACTGCACTCCAGCCTGGGCAACAGAGCCAGATCTCAGCTCTTTAAAAAATTAAATAAATAAATAAAATTTAGAAGTAAGATTGGGGCACACAGGCAGAGATCTATCTATATACATACATACCGTGTGTGACAGATGCACCATAGAGTAGGGGTATGTCTCCAACCACACACTGGGAGAGGGCGGGTAGGGTTTTGTTATGCTGAACCTCTAGTTGGGTTGTTTTCAGGGGTACAATCCTCAGTCACCCTATAATCCACAATGAGGGTGCCTGCTCGTAACTAAAGAGAAGAAGATATTTTTCTCCCTGTTTCAGACACACCTTTGGCTTCCCTCTTTAAAGCAGTCACATGCTAAACCTGTCCTTCAAGGAAAGTTTAAGCAGCCTTTAACTCAGAGGTTATAGGGTACATACAAGCATTCCCGAGTGAGGAGTGTAGAAAAATCAGCCTTTGTGTTCCAAGGCTGGCTCCATCCTCTTCCTATAAAAGCGTGTGTGTTGGGGAAGGGAGCTTTGCTCTCTGGATCCCGGGGTGCCCTGTGTGGGGCTCCATCACCTTCAGCAGCTACCCGCATGCTGCTCAGAATACAGCCTACATTTCCCAGCTGTCCTTGCAGCTAGGTGTGATCACATGACTAAGTTCTGGCCAGTGGAATGTGGGTGAGAGGAATGACTGCAACTCTTGATCGGCCCCTTAAAGGGAAGGGATGTATCTTTCTTTTGCCCTTTTTCCTTCTCCTTCCCAGCTGGCTGGATCATGGACCATGGTAGTAAGCCATCTCACACCTATGCCTGAGGACACCTTAGGGGTGGCAGAGCAAGACGGACAAAAGTCTGGGTCCCGACAAAATGCAGTTGCCATAGCAGTCTTGAACTACAGTCATGTGTCACGTGAGGATGTTTTGGTCAATGATGAACTGAGTATAGGATGGTGGTCCCGTAAGATTATAATGGAGCTGAAAAATGCCTGTTGTCTAGTGACATTGCAGCTGTCTTAATGTCATAGCGCAACGCATTACTCGCATGTTTGTGGTGGTGCTGCTGAAAAAATACCTAATGCGCTGCCAGTTATAAAAGTTATAAAAGTCTAGCGCATACAATTGTGTACGGTACATAATATTTGGCAACGATAATAAACGACTATATCAGTGGTTTTGTATCTTCTACACTTCACTTTTTAACATTATTTTAGAGTGTACGCCTTCCACTTACATATAAAAAAGTTAACTGTAAAGCAGCCTCGGACAGGTCCTTCAGGAAGTGTTCCAGAAGAAGGCGTTGTTATGATGGGAGACGACACCATGCGTGTCATTGCCCCTGAAGACATTCGGGGGAAGACATTATCTGGAAAATGGTAATAATGATGATCCTGACCCTGTGTAGGCCTAGGCTAATATGTGTGTGTCTTAGTATTTAACGAAAAAGTTTAAAAAGTTAAAAAAAAATTAAAAATAAAAAAAGCATATAGAATGCATATATAAAAAAAGAAAATATTTTTATACAGCTGTACAATGTTTGTGTTTTAAGCTAAGTGTTATTACGAAAGAGTCAGAAAGTTTAAAGAAAGTTTAATAATAAAAATTACAGTAAGCTAATATTACATATTATTGAAGAAAGAAAGATTTTTTTTTTATAAGTTTAAAGTAGCCTAAGTGTATGGTGTTTATAAAGTCTATAGTGCTATATGGTAATGTCCTAGGCTTCACCTTCACTCACCAGAGCAACTTCCAGTCCTGCAAGCTTAACTCGTGGTATACAAAGGTACCATTTTATTTTATTTTATTTTTTTGGAGACAGTCTCTCTGTTGCCCTGGGTAGAGTACAGTGGTGTCATGGGTGCAGTGGTGTCATCGTAGCTCACTGTAACCTCAAACTCCTGGGCTCAAGTCATCCTCCTGCCTCAGCCTCCTGAGTAGCTGGGACTACAGGTGATTGGATGATGCCCAGCTAATTTTTCTATTTTTAGTAGCGATGGGGTCTCACTCTTGCTCAGGCTGAAGTGTACCATTTTTTATCTTTTATACCATACATTTACTGTACCTTTTTCATGTTTAGATACACAAATACTTTCAATTGTGTTCCAATTGCCTACAGTATTCAGAACAGTAACATGCTGTACAGGTTTATAGTCCAGGAGCAATCAGCTGTGGCATATAGCCCAGGTGTGTAGTAGTCTATGCCATCCAAGTTGATGTAAGTACACTCCATGATGTTTGCATAACAACAAAATTACCTAATGACACATTTCTCAGAACATATCCCCATGATTAAGTGATGTGTGACTATATTTATGCTGAATCTGTTCCTGAGAGGGGCACTTCTTCTTTATTTATGTCACCATCTTTTTGATTTTCTGTTAGAGAAGCTAATTCTGTATCTCAGAGGTCAGTAAACTATGGCCAAATCTGGCCCACCATCTGTTTTTGTAAATAAAGTTTTATTGGAACACAGCCACACCCATTCCTTTTTATATTGTCTGTGGCTTCTTTCTCCCTGCAATGACAGGTTGTCATAGAGAGCATATGGCTCACAAAACCTGAAATGTTTACTCTCTGGACCTTTACAGCAAAATTTGCCAGGCCCTACTATATCCTATTAATTCATATGTATATCGAAATTCTAATGGTGCTTACTTCAGGATATTTTACTCTCTCCTTATGTTTCTCTATGTTTTCTAAATTTATTGCAAGAAATATGTTTTTTATTTATCACCTCAAAATCCCAATAAATGTTAATTTAAAATACTTAAAATATTTAAGTACTCCAGTTATCATTGTTTTGATCACTCTTTCTCCTACGATCTCTGCATCAATTGGGTCAATTGACTTCAGACTCTACCCTATTTGAACATACAATACCCACACCTCTTATTGTTTGTTACTCTCTTGCCTGCCAGAAACATTTAAATCACTCGCCAGCTTATGTAGAAATACTGGATTTGGTATTCTATTTGGTAGGACGCTTTTGGTTGTCTGTAACCAAAATTCAACTTAATGGGATTAATATTGGCTTTTGTTATTGGACAATCCAAAGACAGGGCTAACATCAGATGTGGCTTAATCTAGGGGGCAAGACAGGGCTCTATTTTTCTCCTGATCTCTTGACTCTGCTTATCTCTAATAATCTCTTTTATCCTTAAATGGGCTCTGTGTGCCCTGAATATGTGGCTGCTGCAAGGTCAGAGTTTGCATGCTTCTGGCTAATAATCCATAAGTGTGTCCATATATCAAATTTCAGAGACAATTCTGATTGGTCTTACTTGGATCAAACTTTATGCCTGAACCAATCATGTGTCTAAGAGAAGGGAATCATTTGATTGGCCAGGCAAGGAGTCTCTAGGTCAACAATGGAATGTGTTTCTGTCATGAAAAGTGACTTTATTACTTAAAAAGAAAAAGGGGGACATAGGAGATAAAAACAAAAAAATGAATGCTTGCCCCAGGCAACTTGAGGTTCTTGTGTGTAGATTTTATTGCTTCTGGGTGTATGATATAACATTTATTGGAAGGCTGATGTTCACTGCTTTTTTCTTATTTGGATGCTACTTCATTAATGCTTAAATTACTATAGTAAGCTCAATATATCATGATGACTATGTGAACTCTGAATGATTATTTTTTCTTTAAAAAAATTTTAGTCAAGACTATTGTTTACAGAGTTTAAATGTTTGGCTGAAAACTAAAATATAGGCAACAACCAGCTTTCTCCAAATAGCAGGTTGTAAAAAGGCAGTATCACACAGCAGTGGACAAAATGTGACATAAGGAGTTAGAACATGTGGATTTGAGGCTCTGATCTTATACTTCTTGGGGGTCATGAACAACTCATTTGGTGTCATTGAGACTCAGTTTACTCTTCTCTAAAATGGGTATGACAAAACTGATCTTTCATGATTTTTTTGAGGATTAAATCTCTCCTGTCAAATGGTTCCATTCTGGCCTTTCCATTATTTGGGCACAAACTTGTCTCTGCCTATTTGGCTGTCAAGTTATTGACAGCCCACAGAGGAGCATTTGGAGGGAGAACATTTGTTGATGAAGTAAAATTCAGAGGTGAAAAAGGAGGACAGCTAACTGGCTTTAGATCCCTTATATTATCAGATGAAATCTTTGCTTGTGCCCTCCCAGCTTGATGCTTCAGGTAAGTGTTTGGAACCTATCATTTTCTTTAGATCTTGAAGGGACTTCCAGGAGGAAGCCAATCATTTCGTTAAATTGCTGCTTCAGTGACTACTCACTTTTGAAGATGGTAGATGTTTTTTTCCTTTTCTTCTTCTCCTTTTTAATTTGTGTCCATTCATCTTGGTCTAATCACACAGAGACTTGCAGAGGATAACTGGGGCATCTCAGGAATTCTAATTTACATTCTTGCTACTAAACCAAAGTACGCTTGTCTGGCCTCAAACTGTCCATACCTCAACTATCTCATCTGTAAAGTTGGAATAATGGTCTTGAATTTTCAAACAATATGGTATTAAGCAATGAGGTGTCAAGGTTAGGGTGAAGGCAAACAGGTTGTAGAAATTTAACATGATATTACTGTCTGGGCAGTATGGAAGGCACTATCTCCAAAGGGAAAACAGAGGCACAGAGTGAACTATTTCATCTGGTGTACTATGGGAGGCTTTTCTAGACTGTTCAGAACAAAAACTTGTTTGCCTAAGGTGATGGGGGTTTCCTGTAGGGGGATTTAGCTATTAAAAAAAGCACAGAAAGTCAACATTCATAGAAAATCCTGTGCAGTGGAAATCAGAAAGGGAACATCACACCACTCCAGGTCTCAGCAGCAGGCTCAGTTGTTGGTCTCTGGTGATCCTGCGTTCCTCTTTGTTGCTTTTTGTGGACTGAGCCTGCATCTATTATTCCCGCTGACCCTTTGTTCTCTACTTGCTGCTCAAGCTCGTGGTTCTTGCTAACACAGCTTCTGAGTGTCTGATTACTGGCACCTCTCCTGGCCTCTCAGCTTCTCTCAAATGCCAGTCCTTCCAACCACTCTCTTTTGACGTGGCTCACATTCAGACTTTCCTAGAAGGAGAACCTGCCTCTAAACGGATGCCTTTATCTCAGGCACAGAGCCCTATTCACTTATTTGTAGTCACAATGGCAGGGTCTTATGATCTAAAACATGACGTTTTATCTATAAACTAGGAAGGAAAAGATTCACATAACTCCTAGGCATTTTAAGGCCTCATGCTATGTCTAGTACTTGGATATATTTATTTACTCTCTGCTTCGTACTTTGAAAGAGTTGAAGCTGTTACACTGATAATGCCTCTGTAATACAGAAGGTGACCTATACGTCTTCTGTGATAATTATCTTAGGGGGGAAAAAAGAAGGTGAGAGAGAGAGAAAGGGAGAGGAGTTCAAATGTTCTATGGAAATTCAGAAAGAAAGTTAATTTCGACTGGTGATTCAGAAAGGCATCATGGATGAAGTGAAATAAAATTGAGCATCGAAGGGTGGTTAGAATGCGTATAGAAGGGAAGGAGGAGAATAGTGCATTCTAGGCAGGGAGAACAGTGTAAAGAAGAGCACAAGCATGGAAAGTTTTGGGGGCAAGTGGTAACTCATCCTGTTTGGGTAGTTCAGAGACTTCCACGGGGAGGGAGCAGTGGAGCAAATATAACACATTTAAACACCAAGCTGAAGAGTCTGAACTTTATTCATTGGGTGAGCATTGGAGGAGTCATTAAAGATTTCCAATCTGGGCAGTGAAGAGATTGGACTCGTTCTTAGGAAGAACAGCTGGGAATGTAGTGGGTGGGGAGGGAAACAATGGGAGACAAAGAGGTTATTATTGTCACTGTAAGGTGTGTCAGAGAAAACAAGAAGAGCCAACGGATGTGAAATGGCTGTCAGAGGTAGAAAAAAACAAGAGCTTCTCATTACTGAGAGTTCACTGTGTAAAGCCATGTGCTGTGTGCTTTTCTTACACTGCTTTATTGAATCCATGTTGATATAAGATAGGTGTTAGTAGTTTTATTTTCCAGGTCACAAAACTGAGACTCAGATCAATGCAATAACCTGTTACAGGTCACATGTTTAGTGAATGACAGAGCTGGACTTCGTCCAGATCTGGATGACCCCCAAAGCCACGCTCTTTTGACTACTGTGGGCTGCCTCCCAAAGGGCTGGCAACTGACCTAATCACAAGAAAGGGGGCAGTGTCAAAAAGAGCCTCAGGTTTGCAAGAGTGGGGGATGAGAGTACAGTAGTGATGCAGACAGAAATGGGGAAGTCATACAGAGGAATATCTTTTTCTTGGGAGTTGGAAATTTGGAAGGAAATTTTGGGCAATGAGTAAGTTTATGAGTGTTATTTTGACTTTCCCTCAGGGTGAAATACATGAATGAACCTAAGCAACATAGAAATTAAAGGACATAAAAAGGTCAGAAAACTCAGTATTATAAAAATGGACCAATCAGTTACTCCATCTATTCTCTTGTATTTGGACTGGCATGAGTGACCACTCTGTTCACTGTGGCCTCTGCTACATTTCCCTCCAATCCTAATTGGTCTTTCACACCTGCCAGCTTGTATTAAACAATGTCAACACCTGGGCCCAGTCTACCCACTCTCCCTACAGCCCTAGGGAGGAGGCAGCAGCTATGTTTTGTACCACAGGATTCCACCCACCAAACTGTGGATTGGCCAGTGACCTGTGCCCTACCTGGTGAATGACTAATGCTGAAGAATAAACTTTTTTTTCCAAAAAGTTTCCTTAGTTGTTCACATAAACATCTGGTAGACCTATGACGTCTCTAATTCTTTAGACCTAACCACTGACTAAACAGGCAGTGTTGGCTGGGCACAGTTGCTCACACCTGTAATCCTAGCACTTTGGGAGGCTGAAGTGGGAGTATCACTTGAGCTCAGGAGTTTGAAACCAGCCTAAGCAAGAGTGAGACCCTGTCTCTACAAAAAATAGAAAAATTAGTCTGGCATGGTGGTGCGCACCTGTAGGCCAGCTAGCTACTCAGGAGGCTGGGGCAGGAGGGTTGCTTGAGCCCAGGTGTTTGTAGTTGCAGTGAGTTACAATGATGCCACTGCACTCCAGCCTAGGTGACAGAGTGAGACTCTGTCTCAACAAAACAAAACAAGACAAAACAACAGGCCGTGTTTTAAGAGCTAGGTTGAGTCTTTATAAGGCCTTTGTATCACTCTGTCACTTTGTTTTCAGCGCAGTATCTGGTATGCTGTGGGTAATCAGAAAATACATTTGAATGGCCGGGCGGCATGGCTCACGCCTGTAATCCTAGCACTCAGGAAGGCCGAGGCTGGCAGATCGTTTGAGCTCAGGAGTTTGAGACCAGCCTGAGCAAGAACGAGACCCCGTCTCTACTAAAAATAGAAAGAAATTAGCTGGACAACTAAGGACAACTAAAAATATATAGAAAAAATCTGCCGGGCGTGGTGGCGCATGCCTGTAGTCCCAGCCACTCGGGAGGCTGAGGCAAGAGGATCGCTTGAGCCCAGGAGTTTGAGGTTGCTGTGAGCTAGGCTGACGCCATGGCACTCTAGCCCGGGCAACAGAGTGAGACTCTGTCTCAAACAAAAAAGGAAAATACGTTTGAATGGATGTGTATTTGAATCTTAGTGATGGACAAAGCTCTGGCTCAAAGCCATATGTGTGCGTGTATAGTTGTTTGTATCTTACTGTATTGCTAAATAATTTATTTCATTATATAATAGGCAGTTATGTCCACATCTGTCTCCACTAGTAATTATTATAAGTGCTAATAATGTTAGGCACTTTTCTGAATGTTTTACATGTATTGACTTGTTACTTCTTCACAGCAATTCCAAAAGTTAGATACTCTTCATGACCCCAGTTTAAGGATGAGCTAACATATAGGGAAGGTAATGCATTTGTCCAAGGGCTACAAAGTTAATTAGCAGAGGAGCCCGGCTTTCCCCCAGTCTGTTCCCTTAACCCTTTATGCTGCACTGTCCTTTCAGAATGGCTGGTAAGTGCCATGAAGTCAATCTCATTGATCTGTGTTGTTCTAATGCTTGTCACCTAGTAGGCGGGTCAGCACATGTGTGCAATGTTGAATTGCATTGTCTTTCCCCAACTTGGCCAACATGGGCTGTAACATGTCATAGTACATGTTACATAGCATGTAATGTGGAGGGGCTTGGTCTTGTTAGATGCAGTGATAGTTCAGATGAAATTGAGGAAGATTGTTAGAATCCGAGGTTCCAGGAGGTGGTAAAGTGAGGTTTGTGGGGCCAGAAAAACCAGGGCAGGATGCTTGGGCTGCAGGGCTCTGTGTCTGTGGTCATGGAAGGTGTTCAGAGGGTGGGGAGTGGGGGCGACCACATGGGCTGGGAGCACTGAGGACGGGCTTTCCTTGAGGGTTCTCTCTAGATGGAAGTCCACTGTGTGCTATAGAGCAGTGTTGACAGTCCTTCACTCAAAGGTATCGACTCTCCTGCCTCGATTGACAGTTAGTGGGGACATTGTTGGGGGTGTCTAGCAAGATGGCCAAATAGAAACCTCCAGCGATCGTCCCTTTGCAGGAACATCAAATTCAACAACTATCCACGCAAGGAAGCACCTTCAGAAGAACCAAAAGTCAGGCGAGCTATCATACTACCTGGTTTTAACATTGTATCAAGGAAAGAGGCTTTGGAGGGGACAGAAAAGACAACCTTGCATTGCCTGTGCCCCACCTCCCACCAGCATACCGAGTGGAGACTCAATCTGTGTGTCCGGGGGAGGGAGAGTGAAGGGATCGTGGGACTTGGCATTGGAGCTCAGGGCCGCCCTGGCACAGGGGAACACAGCACAGGGCAGAATTCTGCCGGTGTGGCAGAGGGAGCGTTTAGACCAGCCTGGCCAGAATGAAATCCTCCACCCTTAAGCCCGAGCTCCCGCTAGCCCCACCACCCGCTGACAAGTGGCCTGGGGCCTGGACTAAATTCGTAAGGAAGTCGGGCCACAAGGGCTGCAGTCCTTGGGGAATTCCTATGGCTGTGCTGGCTTGGAGCCAGGCGACTCGGGGTGCACATGACCCAGGAAGACACCAGCAATGGCAGGCAAGCCAGTGCCTACGTCACAAACCGCCCCCACCCCAACTCCAGGCAGTAGAGCTCAGGGAGAGCCTTCTCCCACTTGGGGAAAGGAAAGGAAGAGCTCAGAGGACTTTGTTTTGCAACTTGGGTACCAGCTCAGCCACAGTAAAATAAAGTACCAAGCAGACTCCTGAAGCCCCTGAGTCCAGGCCTTAGTTCCTGGACAGCATTTCTGGACCCACCTGGGCCAGAAGGAAACATGCTGCCTTGAAGGGAAGGGCCCAGTCCTGGCAGGATTCACCACCTGCTGACTAAAGAGCCCTTGGGCTTTGAATCAACATCAGAGGTAGCCAGGCAACAGTCACCACTGGCTTTGGGTGAGACTGGGCCTGCTTCAGGTGTGACCTGGTGCTGGTGACCGCAAGGGACTGCCCACATCACTCCTGCCCCAACTCCAGCAGCCCAGCTCAGAGTGAGGGAAGAGAGTGAGATTTTGCCTGGTAGTCCGGGGAATTCTCCTGTATTACCTAAGTCCAGCAAGGCGGTACCACCAGGAGTCTGCGAGAGTCACAGCATCACTGGGCTTGGGGCACCGCCAGTGCTGATATGGCTGCAGTGACCAAAGATCTAGATCACAGCACTCAGTTCCCTTTGAATACCCGGAAAGCCTTCGCAACACATTTAGTGGGTGCTGCAAGTTCAGCGGTCAATTTTGTCGGCCAGTCTATATGACTTTTCCTCTGGAAAATGGTTGTGGCTTTTAATCTGTGGGAAATCAGGTTTCTGAGAATCTAAGGCATTTTTGCCATAGGGTTTACCTAGGCTTGGGCTTGTACATTCCCCTGGCACCTCTTGGGGCAGAACCTTCCTCAGGGAAGACGATGCAGGCCCCACACGTGCTCCACGGTGGGCGCCTCAGGGCTCAGAGTCCAGCAGCCTGTCTCCCACGGCCTGTCCCTCAGATTTCCTTCCAGTTCAGCCATGAGGACACCTGTGAGTCTTAATGGAGAACAGTTTCTCTAGAATCTACATGAGACCCTGGGGCCCGAGTCACACTGGCATTGGGACCTGCAGTACAGCATCCACTCCGGGAGGGATAGAAGTTTCTCCCTAGTGACAGAGAAGGTGGAGTGGCTTTGGTGCCACTTTGGGCCGGTTTGGGCAGCTTTGGCAGTTTGTGACGAGGGTGTCAGCAGCCACAGGTGGTAGTGGCACCCACAATGTCAGGAGGTCAGTCATGCAGTGGCTTTATGGAAACTTGTGTGGGTTGATCACATCTTTGCAATCTGTCTGGGGCACATTTCTGGGTGTGAGGTGCTTCTGCTGTGGTTCTTTCTAAGAATCCAGGGCTACAGAGGAAAACAAATGGCATAGGCCCAGGGGAGCTGAGAACACAGTCTCATGAGTATCACCAGATAGCTCCAGGGGACTACCGGAAACTGTTGGGGGGAATTTGAAGATGGAAAAAGCTAAGAGTTCTGCAGTAGCAGGCTGGAAACAAACTGGTAGAAATAGGTGTGAACCTACTCCCCTCAGGCCAGAGCTCCCGGGAGACTTGGTCACATACAGGTCAAGAACAGGTAAGTTCTTTGGTTCCCTGGTTGTTCAGAGCATGCCTGGCATTCCGTATAATGAGGATAAGCTGCAGGCAGCAATGATAGAAAAGTCTTCTGACATCATCCCTGCCCATTCACTGGTCTGACAACCCGTCAGCTCAGTGTGGCCCGCGATGCCTTCATGTGAGTCAGTCTCTTAGCTCCTGTCAGCGAGAGTAGATGTATGTCTTCAATGCTGATAGCACAAACAGGAAATGCTGGATTGCTTAGTTTTATTGAGTGAGAACTTGATGAAAATTTGGAATCTTGAACTAAATGCTAATTTTGGTATGGTTTTATTTTGAAAAATTCAGTTCATGGTGCCTGCTTATTTTAAATAAGATGTTTAAAAGGGACTCTCTTTATCATAGAGTTTTTTTTTTTTTCCCTGAGGCCCCAAAAGCTGAGAACAGTACAATGGGTACCGAATACAGCCTCATCCGAAGCAAAGAACTAGACTATTCGTGTAGAACATGCTATGAAATTGTAAAGCCTCTTCTGCCAGCTGCAGCTCATCAGCCATGCCAGGGCTGTAGAAGCAGAGAAGAAAGAGGTCAGGAGTCCAGTGGAGAATGAGAATTTCTTGGAGTGCATCACGGGCATTTCTGTGCCCACCGCATGGGGTGGGGAAGGGAGTGTGTTTCTTCACCTTGAGCTGAGGGAGGAGGGCTTTTGGAGAGCTGCTTGCAGAGATGGGTAAGAGTCTCCTAGAGCTTGGAGGGATAAGGAATGATGTCCTCTCACGAGAAGAGTCTGAAGGCCAGAGTCTGTGCCAGTCACCTTCTCTTTGACAGCAGAGTGGAGCTAGGTGGTGGTGTCTGAGCAAGCTGTGTGTTGATAACAGTGAACCCCTTGGATGTGGCCCCTGGAAGGAAGCTGGCCTGGAGTCATGTGCAGAGGGAACTAGCCCCACAACCTTCTTGTGGGGGCGGGGGGGCTTCTATCTTGGTAAGAGTTCTTCATTGCAGTCAGTCTGAATAAGAAGGGATTTATCACAGCATGTTGGTGACTTATAAAATCTTCGGACTAAGGTTTAGTCTGATGTTCCAGGAACAACTATCAGAACCTTATTGGAGAGACTGGCCTGATGCCGACCGCCCACTGACTCCGGGGCTGAACTGCACCTGCGGTCACCCTTGGCAGCACCGGGGAAGCCACGCCCACCTGCCTGTTTCCTCACGTGACTAAGGTCAGCATGAGAGCCTCACGTGGTGCCTCTGATTAGCAGAACCTTTGTCACATATTCATGCCCTGCACTGAGTGAACTGGAAAATGTTGTGTTGTGGGTTCTTCTTTGGGAAGCTGGGTTCCTACTGCTCACGTACGCCAAACTATGACAGGGTGTGCAAAGGACGGTTGCCCACTTGCCCTGGTGGAGGAGGGGTTTTGGCTGCTGGAGGTCAGGGCTGAGGGGAGCATTTTATTTTTTGAGACAGGGTCTCACTCTGTCACCTAGGCCGGAGTGCAGTGGTACCATCATAGCTCACTGCAGCCTTGAGCTCCTGGGCTCAAGCAACCCTCCTGCCTCAGCCTCCTGAGTAGCTGGTACTACAGGCACTCACCAACATACCTGGCTGGTTTTTACAAAATTGTCTACAAAAATTTTTGTGGAGAAGGTATCTCACCATGTTGCCTAGGCTGGTCTCGAACTCCCGGCCTCAAGCAATCCTCCTGCCTTGACCTCCCAAAGTGCTAGAATGACAGGTGTGAGCTACCGCGCCCGGTGTTGCTGGTCCATAGGTAGTTATGGAAGAACAAGAATGAGATAGATCACCCTGGCAGTGGAAGTCACTTCCTAGGCAAGGAGGGACTAACTAGTGCCACTGTGCCATCTTCTCTATAAATGTTACTGTCTTTTATTCTCAGGAGAGCCCCATGAGGTAGGTATTATCACCCGTACTCTATGCACCATGGCTGATTTGGAAGGAAAAGGGACCTGTCTAATTCCCAGACTTCCAGGAAGAGAGCAGGGACAGTCTTCCTTCCTCTGCCCCTTCTTCTATTGCCTACCTGCGATTTCCACCTACCTCAGTGAGAGGGTTCAAGGAAAATCACCCCTTCCATCTGAGCTCTGGACGCCAGCCCTCCTCCCTCCTCCAGGACTTTGCTCCATGGAAACCCTCTTTACATGTCTTCAAACCCACCTCCTACCTTGATTTAAAAGCTAGTGGCAGAGCACATCTTAGGGGACAAACTGTCTGGATGGGCCATTTTGCCTGGAGAAAGAGCTGTCTGGGCAGGCTGCACAGGATGACGGGGAGGCAAACATGAAATGGCTCAACGGTTTGCTGATGTTAGCTGGGGGTGGGCGGGCAGAGGAGGGGTTTGACTAAGTGGCAGGATGAGGCAGGAGCCCAGGTGGGAGAAAGAACCAAAAGAGTTCTTTGAGGGCCACATTGGCCAAGGAACTTTTAAGAAAGAAACTCACATTCAATGCTGTGATTTTCTATAATAAGCTCTGACGTAAAATCCACTGTGTTTCCTAACCCTTGTGTGAAGTCTGCTATGAACCGTCTAGAACTGGTGGCACTTTGGGAAGTAAAGGGTTTGAAGTAGTGTCCTGAGGGCAGCAGCCTGGGGAGTGGCACAGCTCTTCTGGGGGGTGGAGTGCGAAGCCGAGATGGAGAACGAGGTGGAAGCAGGGCCCTAAGACAAAACACGAGTCACTTCTCCTTTCCAAGGCACTTTGGTGTGTTGGGACGTATGCTGGATTTACTAGGGCATGTGGGATAAGTATTTAAGCCAATTTTTACCGAATTCTTAAGGACCAGTCGACCTCAGCAACCTGGAGAACGTGGGGTTGCCCAGAGCTGAATCTCTTCTTACTCCACGTTCTCAATTCTCTTTACTACGGACCTTTCAACTCATCCTTAGTCTCTGCCTTCATCTAAGCCTCTTCCATTTACCATATGATTTAATTTCTTCTCTGCTCTGAGCTTGGCTCCATTTCCTGGCTTCTGACTTTCTCTCTCCTTCACAACTCATCAGCTCAGAAATGGCCTCCTGGGTAAAAATTTCCCCTAAGTCAATCAGCTCCTGGAAACACCTGTTCTGTTTCCCACTCCACCCTCATTCCTTATTCAGTCTATCCCCAGGTTCATGAGTGAAAACTGGGAAAAAGTTGGGATTTCTGTAAATGTAAGGGAGAAGGTACCATTGATCAGGGTTTGGCTGTAGGAAGCAGAACACATCCTAGTCAGTTTACAGCAGAAAAGGATTTATGAAATGTTATTCAGTGATTGACCAAATTATCGGGAAGGTTGAGTTTACAGGACTGACTCTCTAAGCCATACTACAAAACAGGGACACTGAGGTACCTACTGAAGCTTCCATAACCATGGAGCTGCTCACCAAATTTCGAGGCTCCTGCTATAACTACAAGTTCTAGAAATACCCCCAACCAAGCCACAGTCAGGGAGGCAGTACAGCTAGGATACCAATATGATCCAGGATATGCCATGATCAGGAAGCCCCTGCTACTGTGCCAGCTCCAGAATTCTGTCAAATCTTTCACTGGTGATCTTTCACTGGTGATCTTTCACCTCAATCTTTCACTAGTGATTCCAATTAGTGGACTACAAGTGATATCCAGAACTCTACTGCAAGGGAGCCTGGGAG
>NW_012154951.1:5084613-5117644 GCF_000956105.1 Propithecus coquereli | reverse complement strand
GAGTCAGAGCTTCAAGCGTGTCCATCTCCCAGATGGTGCGCACCACACCGATTAGGTGCGTACATACCCATCCCCTCCTCTCCTGTCCCCGCTGCCCAACACCCGATGAATGTTACTACTATATGTGCACGTAAGTGTTGATCAGTTAAACCAATTTGATGGTGAGTACATGTGGTGCTTGTTTTTCCGTTCTTGTGACACTTCACTTAGTAGAATGGGCTCCAGCTCTATCCAGGATAATACAGGAGGTGCTAGATCACCATTGTTTTTTGTGGCTGAGTAGAACTCCATGATATACATATACCACATTTTATTAATCCATTCATGTATTGATGGGCACTTGGGTTGTTACCACATCTTTGCAACTGTGAATTGTGCTGCTATAAACATTCGAGTGCAGCATTCCACTTTCTGACCCTCTGCTGTAGAGGGAGGCACACAAGGAGGATGGAAGGGGTGTTGTGCTTTAATCAATCCCATTTACCACTGGGGGTTAATCTTGCTCTTCAATAGCTGTTCAGAATCCCTTTCTGTAAATAGATTTATTGCCCACTTCTTTGGAATGAGCAAGGATAGTCCTATTTGGCTCAGGGAAGAATGACTCATAATCAAATTGTTACTTATTAGAGATTGCTTCGTAACCTCTTCCAACTTGTTGACGCACAGTAATTTAGTAATGGCTAAGGGTACATAGATAGCACCCCACGGCACCCAGCCATTGCATAGGTTTGTTTGCAGTCCACACTGTAGATGGCATGGGGTCCACCTTGTAAATCTCTTTTCTGGGGGCAGAAAAGAGATTGAAAGCAGAAAGGATAAAACCCTTCAGATTTTTTTTCTAGGAAAATAAAAGAATTCACAAGCCAACTTCTTTTCAGCACCACATTTTAATTATCTTCATCTCTCTTGTCGCTTGAAACAGCACACACTATCTTTTCTATTGTTTTTTTTTTTTCCTTTTCATTCTTTGAGTGTTCTCCAGTCATGTCCAGCTGGTTCCAGTCATTAGTAGACTCTTCCCGGGATAGTCCAGCTCTACTGGAAACAGGAAATACTGGAAACCTCACTAGAAAATAGAGTCCGTTTCTGGCCTAGTTTTGCCAGCGTTTTGATAAGTGTCCAAATTTTTGTTTGTTTATTCAGATTGAACTTCTGAATCTCTTGGGATTCACCCTTGTAATTGGTAAGCAACAGTCTGCAGGAAAAAAAAATCACACATTTTCTGGCTGATCCTTGGGAAAACATCTGTCTTTTCTCTGCCAGGTTTGCTAATTTACACATGTTCCAAAGCTGAGGCCAAGTGCTTGAAACTGGAAGGATGATTTTTTAACAATTAAATAATCCAACAGTGAAAATGATTTGGATTATTACAGTACTAAACTAAATCTTATTTATTCTCATTTAAGGTTACAGAAGATATGTGGATTATTAAAAATTAAAGGGACTGAGCCTCACAAATATAGGTTAAAATGTATAATAAAGATCAGGAATTAGATCATAGAATCAGAGAATTTAAATTTATAGGGGAATTTCAGGTACCAACATTCCTGATAGGTTATCTTTGTTATCTTGGTAAGTGGGTGTTACTGTAAGTATGATTTAGTTTCTCATCCAATGTTAGAAAATTCTTGGCAAAAAACAAGGATGCATTTGTTTACTGGAAGGCAATAACATTTATTAGGAAAAGACCATGATATTAAAATATCCCTTCGTAAGGATTTGGTGTTGATTCAAATCGTGGGACTAGATACATGAACTTGGACAAGTTATGTATTCTTTCTGAGCTTATTTCTTCATCTACATGTAATCCAACATTTTCTATTCTCACCTACCTATTGCTTAAAAACAGCTGAATTTAAGGGTGATAAGACATATTTCTTTAATTATTGTTCCATCTAGTCAATGGACTAGTCCTCAAATATTTCTGGGAGTCTCAGGAGTGCCTTGCATTAACTTCTATACAAATCCACTTAGCTATCTATCGTGTTGGTGACCAAATGAGTACACTTTTCTCTTTAGTTTTTGATGGACACCTTCATCTCTGCTGGCTACCCGTGGGCAGTGGTGTCTCCTGCTGGGCACCTTTCCAGTGTCACATGTATCCTGCTATGGCTATCAATACACTGCATGCCTTGATATGGCAAAGCTTTGGGGTGATTTGTAGGCAAGTACCAATAAGATTGCCTCACTCCATGTATTAGAAGTTTCTAGCTGCAAGTTAGTAGAAAAACCAACTCAATCTGTCTCATGCAAGTGGAGTTTATCATCTGTTAGACAATAAAGGAGAAGTCCAAAGGTAAGAAAGCATATGTACCAGTGAGGATTAGGTTAGGTTGTGAGAAACAGAGACTCAAACTAACAGTGGCTTAAATGAGCTTTGTTTCTGTCTCACATATACGAGGCCAGAGATAGCGAGGCCGTGGCTTCTATAGGAACAGTACTCAATAAAATCTGGGATTTTAATCTTTTAATGTTAATCTTTTTCCAGATCCTTCTAGCTCACTATTCTGCCATTTCCTAAAGGGGTGTGCAGTGTCCTCATGGATTAAATTGGTGCCTAGAGCTCCAGCCACCATATTCATGCTGCCAGCATCAGGAAGAAGAGAAGATTGAAGATGTCCATGGGCCAGCTATCTTGTCAGAAAGGTCCCTAGAAGATGCCACATGACATTTCTGCTTATATTCTATCAAATGCACCCAACAGACTGCTGAGAGATGATGCCTTTATTCTGGGCGGCTGGGTGCACAGCTGTACCAGGGACTCTAATGCATGGGAGGTGAGGAGAATAGACTTGGGAGGAATAGTTTCTGCCAAAGCACTTTGTAGGTTGTTGAACTCCAAGGCCTTCAACTCTGTTTTCCTGTGAGTCTCTTGGCTTTGTCTACTCAGTATTTGGCCTCATTCTAATTTGGTGATAAAATGACTCAAGCAGTTCCAGAACATGCCCACCATGACAATGTCCAGAGAGAAGAGGTAGTTTCTGGATATTCTCCTAAATGTATGTGAGAGAATTTTCCCATGAGACCATATCAGGGCTGGATTGAGTCTTGCTCGTTTTTGAGCTAATCAGTGGCAGGGGGAAGGGGTGACTCTGAGACCCATCAAATGCACTCTCAGACTGTGTGTGGGGCTAATTTCCCCAGAGTATGCTTCCTTGTCAAAGAGGAAGAGTGGATAGCTGATCAAGGCTCAGGTTAGGAAAGAAGAAAAGGAGAGAGTACATATTGGGGAGGGGACCCTGTGGTCTGGGCCAAGGAGGGGTGGCACTAAAGCCTGCTGCTTATGGCCCACAGCACACACAGCTCTGAGAGAAATGGCTCTCTATTTTGTATATTTATTTTTGCTGTTGTTGTTGTTTTTCCATCCCCCTGTCTTCTTAGGACCCAGACATGAATCATTATGAGCGGGTCCAAGGATGTCAGTGGCACACACCACAATCCACTGACTCCTACACTAAGGTATTTGTAACTGGGTCAAGGTCATCATGTTTCGCTCTCCCTTCCCTTAGTGTGAGTTCTCTCTCACTAAGATTCTCCACACCTTCATGCAAATAGTCATTGACGGGCTTACTCCGTAGGGCAGAGCAAGGTGGGCAGAGCTCAGATCCAAATTTGAATCTATATGGTATATACGATGCGAATAACAATCACTACACCCCAAAAGGTTATTATATATATGGTTTTTGAGTGTAGGTTCTCACTTCTTCACACTATCAAATCTTCAGAGAACAGCGTGTAACAGATGGTAGTAAATAATACACAGTTAGATGTTTTGGGCATTAGATATGAGATAGCACATGTAGATGCTTAGTAAACAGTAGAGTCCCTGGTTTATATCTAGAGACCAAATTTACTTTTAAACTACCCCAAACTCATGTCCCATGCTGAAACATATAGGATGCTAATTTTCCTCCCTCTCTCTTTCTTTCTTTCTTTCTTTCTTTCTTTCTTTCTTTCTTTCTTTCTTTCCTGCGAGAGGAGTGAATCCAACAGTCATTGTCATTCAGTGGCGAGTAGTTCAACATGAATAGTCGAATCCAGTGTGGTGAGCATTTAGCAGTATGGAAATCAAGGAGCACTGGGTAAATCAATTTGACACTTGCCGTCATTATTGAATGAAACATTATTTTAATGAAGAAAGAGGTCATTGTTAGTAAATGCAATTTAACTATAATGAGGTTGTAAAAACTTGCATTTTTATTTATCTTACAAGGACTGTAAGAGAAGAAATGTGGGAATTACAGGTCATTTTCTTTTTATCGGATACTTAATTATAATCTTTTCAAACAAGGCATAGATTTTTCTGAGTTGTTTAAACTCTAATTATATAAAAATTACCATAGAACATTTGCAGTATTCTATTTTGAGTGGTATTTGTCCTATAGGTGCTTCATGATACTGGCCATAAAGTGTACTCTTAAGACTAGTGGCTCCCTGATATAAGTTTATATGCTTGTTCACATATGTTGTTGACATGTGTGAAATCATATTGTATTAAATAACTCCCCAGGAGCAACATGAAAGGGCTGCCATAACTAACCTAGTGGATTTTACTTCTTTATTTTGCAGGAAGATGCAAAATTCTGTTCTGTCAGTCATTTCATACCCAGGGGGAGCTCAGGGGTTGTGTCTTCCCGGGGATGGTAGGAAGATGGACTCCTCTTTTTTTTCCAGCCTCATTCCATGGTGTCTCTTTCCCAGGCCCAGAGCCTAGGCTCTGTCTTGGGAAAGAACGTTTCCCTGTAGAGTTCACCAGAAATGACATAAAACTTAAAAACCAGAGTTTTCCTATCATTTCTGGCTTCTGCATTCGTTTAGCTTCTAAGTTGGAATCTGTCATTTGCAACTCTGCTGGCATTTGTGGAGCATCGTTTCACAGTGGTGAGCAAGACACAGAGGGCCTCTGTGGCTATGGTGCTCATGCATTCGAGAAAGACACAGACTGAAATCTAGTAAATAAGACAGTGAAGCACCGAGATAATGTCAGGTAAGGAAAGTGCTGTAAGAAAGCAAACAAGGGAACGTGGTAAAGAGTGAACGAGGGCTGCATTAGACGGAGTGCTCTGGAAGGCCTCTCAGACGAGGTGACATTTGCTGTAACAGCTGGTTGAAGGTGTTTTACCATTTTCTACCTCTGATCACAGCTATTGATTTTAATCTCCCATTCTAGATTCTAAGCTTCTTAAGGGCACAATCTTCCTCTAACTCATCTTTGTATCCTCCAGAGGCCTTACGCCTTCTACTTGGGAGGTGTTCAGCCCACAGTTGTTAAATGAATGGTGACTATCTCATATTGACCTACAAAGCCCTCAGGGCTAAGAATTATTAACCGCATATACGGAGAAGTCAAGTTATCTGATTAAGGTAGTAAGTGAGTTATTAGGATTCAAACCCACTCCATCACTTTGATCTTTCTGGAAACCTATAGATAGTTTTTATTTTTTTTTTTATTTTTTATTTTTTTTAAGAGGAATGGGGATGCAATTTTAGGTAAGGGATTTCAAGCTTTTTGAAATCATAAAAATACCAGTTTAAAAAATATGGAACACCACTACTAGATCAAGCAGTTGACAATTCTGCACTCTGTCTGTTGGGAAATGGTGATTCAGGTAGGATGCAGAACAGAAGAATGGAACTGTTTCTGGGATAAAGTTACCAGTTTTTGTAGCCTCTGAGTGAAGAGCTGCTTTAGATCACAGGCGAAAAAAGTTTGGAGTTTACAATTTCATTCTAATTTTCTAGGGTCAAGAAAAGCCCAATACTTTCCATGAAGTAGTACTGGGAAGTGGGGTGGTGGTACTGTGGAAATTCAAGACGTAAATGAGGAAAACTTTTCAGTTATCATCTGGTTTATCCTGGTGTTACTTCATTGCTCTTTGGTGATTTTTGTTGAGCTTTGTGATATTTATCTTTTAACCTAAGTTGGTGTATGAGTTCTCCAGAGAAAGAGAACCAACGGGGAGGGTTCTCCCCATTGGGGTAGGGGGGAGGTTGCTGAAAAAGAGAGAGAGAAAGAGATTTTATTGTAAGGAATTGGCTCACATGAACCTGTTTCAGGGAAGAAGATGTCAACAGGCAGGGCTTTGGGAACCATTAATTGGAAGACGAACCTTTCATTGGAGAAGGGAAATGCACGAAGCTCAGATTATAGATGTAGAACGTGTTAAGTTAGTGAATTCAGGTAAACTTGCACCATAGAGCAAGACATTGTGGGAGAGCAGAGGAGAAAAGGAGGAGGAGGCTGTTGAATGTTGACATTCTTATAAGAGTGTGACCGGCATGTCCGGTGCTGCCTCTGAGTGGGAATGATATTGTCATGAGAAGAGCCACATGCAGATGAAGGAAGCTGCAATTAGGAGTGGGCAAGAAGGGCATCTAGTAACATCACTTTGGGAAAGGTTTGCTGGGGAGTTTAGGAGGATTTATGCAGTGAACACAGGATGATATTACAAGGATCTTATGGTTCAAATATAAATAATTGTATTTGAGACGGTAGACTCAGAAACTTCTTGGGTAATGCTGACCCAGTACAGCTCTTGCTGACTTGGTCACAGGCAGTATAAACTTTACTAATATTGATGGATTCACATGGTCGTACTTTTTCCCCACAGTGGTCTTCCTGTATGGGGGACACCAGGAACTTCCCTCTCCTGACTTTATAAGATCGGCCTGAGCTGTCAGCAGTCCTGGTGGTTGCTACTGTTGTTACTTTTTCTGCTTCTCTTTGCTGCCCGGGATAGTCCAGTCCACTGAAAGTGCTAGAATCAGGTGGTAGGCAACTTCCTGGTATCTATGCCCTTGTGCAATCCCCTTCCCCTGAGTGTGGGTTGGACTTACTAACTTGCTTTTGACAAATAGAATATAGCAAAAGTAATGGATGTCCTTACGAAAAGATTAGGTTATAAAAAGACAGTGACTTCCACGCTGGGCACCTACACTCTCTTGCTCTCTCTTTTAGGTCCTTCAGAATAGGGGAAGCAAGCTTCCATGTTGTGCACAGCTCTGTGGAGAGGCCCCAGTGGCAAAGAGCTGATGCCTCCAGCCAGCAGCCAGCTAGGACCTGAGGCCTGCCGATGGCCACGTGAGTGAGCACGGAAGGGGTCCTTCTCCAGTCGAGCCTTCCACTGACCCCAGCCTCAGCTGACACCTTGGCTGCAGTTCCGGGAGAGACCCTGAGTTAGAAGCACCCAGTGAAGCTTTACCTGGAGTCATGACCCACAGAAACTGAGGTAAATGTTTATTGTTTTTAGCCATTAAGGTGTGGGATAATTTGTTATGCAACAATAGATAACTAATACATACAGCAAGACAGGAGGCTCAACGGAGACAAATGAAACAGAAAGAACACATTTCAATGAAGAATTCCAACTCACCGTAAGTTGTAAAACAGCATATCACTAAACACGCTGAATTGTGATTCTGAAAGCTGCAGTAATCACTTGATATATTTGTTTAAATTCTTCGTAAAATGTGAAGGACTTAGTACTCCCGAGCACATTTTTGTAATTTCCATCACTCTACTGATACTCGCTATTTGGGGAGACGTTGTTCTTGTACACCATTCTTTCATTCTCTAGAGATGATTTCCTTTAGTTCTTTGAACATATTTAAACAGTTGATTTGAAGGCTTGGTTGAGTAAGTCTAACATCTGGGTTTCTGCTGAGACAATTTCTACTGACTGTTTTTTTCCCCTGTGCACAGGCCATACTTTTGTGTTTCTTTGCACATCTTGCATTTTTGTTATTGTTGTTAAAACGGGACATTTTAAATAATATGATATGGCAACTCCGGAAAACAAATTCTCTCCTATTCCCAGTGCTTGTCGTTGCTGTTTGTCGTTGTTATATTGTTTCTTCACTTTGTGACTCTTCTGAATTAATTCTGTAAAGCCTGTACTCTCTGTCATGGTTAATTCCTCTACTGCTCTGCTCACCCCACCAACATTCATTCATTGGTAAGTCATTGGAAGAATTTCAGCTTTGTCTAAAGTCTGTGCCTTTTCCTCCAGCTCCAGGCTTAGTCCTAGCCACCTGCTCCTCTCTTCTAGATTCCCCCCAGTGGACTTGTTGCTTCGGTCTTACCTTTCCATAATCCATTCCCCCTATAGCATCCATGATGGTCTGGTTTTTTCCAGCTCAACTTGGTGTTCTCCACCAGGGCACTGTGCCTTGCACACAGTAGGTGTTCAGTCCATATGCTACTGGCACATAGTAAATTAGCTTATGTCACTCCTCTGCCTCCTCCTTCCAGTGGCTTCCCTTCCAAGACCCCTGCCTGGCCCCCCTCTCTGACCTTGTGTCCTTCCATTCCTGCCCTCCCTCCCCAGATGCCAGTCTCCTGCTTTTTTTCAATTGTTCCAACATACCAGGCTGATTTTCATTCTGGTGCCCCTGGCCTTTTCCCTCCTTGCTGGGAACATTCAGCCCAACATTTTCATGTGATTGCCTCCTGTTTGATAGTAACTTCTCAGCTCCAATGTTGCATCCAAAGAGGCCCCCTGCCCACCTTGTCTAAAGGAGTGACTCTCCCCGAGTCCCTTTCAACCCCATAGTTCTGCTGGATGACAATCCCAGCAGGTATCAATTTGGACATTATCTTATTTGTTTAATTTGTTGTCATAGTGATTGATCATCTACCTTTTCCCTGAGAATATAGATGCCAGGGGAGCAGGAATCTTGACTGCATTGTTTTCCAGCATCTGGAAGAGTGTTCACCACATAGAAAGTAGTAAGTGCTCAATAAGTATTTGTTGAATGCATGAAAGAATAAATGAATGAACATACGTGCAAATGTAATAAAGCAAGGTGCATTAAGAGAAAGGTCTGAAACAATAATAGTAGCAATAGTAATAACTTTTATAAAAATATCCAATGACTTGTCCCTAGGAGTGGTCTTCATTCTCATCTTGTTTTCCATGGAAGTGAACCTGCCTCCTCATCACATTCTCCCTCCATGAAAAACAGAATTTCACCAAGTATTAGGAAACAGTGGTAAATATTGCACTTAGTACGTGCCAGGCCTATTATAAGCCCCTTCCATGTACCAACACATTTAATTCTCGCAAGAACTTTGGGAGGTAAGTGCTATTATTATCTTTGTCTTACAGATAAGGAAACAGAAGCATGAAGATGTTGGATGACATCGCACACAGTCACAGAGCCAGTGGTGGGAGTATAGCCAGCCCTTGAAATGAAGCACTCTGGCTCCAGAGCCCGAGTTCTTAGGCACCACGCTACGGGAAAAACCAGGGAAGGCTTTGGAGAGAAATGGTGGGGAATGTTCTATCACACAGCACATGGTACAGGGATAGAAATCCCTGTTAAGCCTCTGAGTCCTTCCTGAGATATTTCTTTTCAGCCAACAGCTACTCTGTTGTCCCATCATCTCCCCGAAATAGACCCTGTCGTTTGATGGGCACTAATGCCTTCTCCTAACTTGCACACTTACGCTCATCATTCCTCTTAGCATCGACATTCAAAGGATCTTCCTCTTTAGAACCAGTGGAGAATGATACATTATTTTTCTTGCCACAAATTTATTTTTTCTCCTGTCACACTAATAACATTGATATTCAAATATTAGGATGTGGAGTAACAGTTGTGAGAGATGTAACAGAATTTATCTTTCTAGTTTAGTTTCTTCCTCTAAGAAAAAAGCATGGTAATTCCAATTACATACATTCCAGGCCATGGAAAATTGCTACTCTCTGGCTTCGTTCTTTTTTTTTTTTTTGAGATAGGGTCTTGCTGTGTTGCCCAGGCTAGAGTGCAGTGTCATATTAATAGCTCATTTAATCTTAACCTCGAACTTCTGGGCTCAACCAATCCTCCTGCCTTGGTCTTCATGGCTGGCCCTGGCTTGGTTCTTAATTGTACCTGGGAACAAAGGCATCCCATAAACTGAAAATGAAAGTATGAATTAGAAATAGAAAAGAAAGAAGCTGATGGAGAATTACTATCCTCAAATAGACATTAAATATCAAAAAAGTGCTTGAAAATGCTGACCTTTGGGAGGGAGATATTGAAGGTCTTGGGGTGTGTTCCTTGTCTGTGAAATACCTTAAAGGGCCAGACTGTCTCCCCAGCCCATGTAAATTTAGGAACACCCATCCTTTTAGGAAATACCCACTCCCACCACCAACCCTCCTCTTTTCTCTGGGTAGCCTGGTTTATCCCTGGCATGCCCATAGATCTCTGCTCTAGATGTGACCAAGGGGAAAGTCTTAGCTCACCAACCTTGTGTCCCAGAATGACCTGCTCTGGGTGACCCTGGCCCTTGAGGGCTCAGGAGGGACCTGACCCTTTGTCATACACCTTATACCAAAGCTCCATTTCAGAGCATATGGGCTAAAAATTATATTACTGTGCTTTAGGTGAAGGCATTGGGCTGAAAGTATTTTGCTTGGTAAGTTGGCGGATTTATTCACATGCTGGGTTTTGGGAAAACAGTGAGAACAAAGCATAATAATCATATGTAGAATTTTTTGGAGGACAAAATCACTTTTATTGAGTGTTAACACTGGAAAACTCTTCAAAGTCTTCCAGTGTAATCCATTTACTGGATGGAGGAGGAACAATGGAAGTAAACTGACTCGCTGTAGCTTTCTAGTGGCAAAAGAAGCGTCAGAACACCCGATGCAATGTTCCTTACGTGACATAATGCCACCCATTGTAAAAACTCCACGTCACCCAGTGTTCAAACAGAATCGTGTGGATTAACATAATAGCTGAAGCCACACATCAGTCTGAGGATGGCCATCTGTAAAAAGCCAAGCCAATCCAGAGCTTACTTGGAAAGCATGAATGTGTTAATATAACACTTCTCTTGACCCTGAACCCCATTTACCAAATGTCCTATTACTGTTATTTCTTTTTGAGACACTTGGTTCCATGACATGTCTGCACCAATTGTTTTCTCTTGTTTTTACTGTCTACAGCTAGGTAAAATTTCCTGGCTACATATTTCTTTCATCCGCTGTAAGTTGGCTTATGTTTCCACCACTTTGCTAAAGCCTCTTTGGCAAAGGTCATCAATGATTTCACATTACCAAAGATGATGGCAGATTTCCACAACTTTCTTTTTCTTTCTAGAACTCTCTGCTGCCTGTGATACTGTTGGCCTTTTCCTCCATCTTGAGGTAGTCCTCCCTTGCTTTCTGTGGGTTGCTGCTTCTTGCTCTCTTCCTATCTCCTAGAACATTTCTTCTCAGTCTCCTTCTGGAGCCATCTCCCAATGATCTAAAACTCTTGTTAACCCCAGAGTTGTTCTTATTTTATCTTACATGCTTTCTTGGAGATATCTCTGCCAGTCTCAAAGTTTTAATCTTTATCTGTTTTGGCTACATGTTGCTACAACAAACCACCTGAAACTTAGTGGTTTAAAACTGTAACAAATTATTATCTCCACAATTCTGCGGTTTAACTAGGTGAGTCATCTTCTTTTTGTAGTATTGGCTAGGGTGCTGAGAGGGAGGATTGCTCAAAAATGGACTCACTCACATGGATGGAAATTGAGGCTGGCCATGGACTGGGATAATTGAGAGCCTTAGCATTCTTCTATATAGTCCTCTCCTCATGGCTGCTTGAGCTTCCTTACAGATGGTGGCTGTGTTCCAAAAGGAAGGAATCAGTGGAAGCTGCCAGTTCCCTTAAGACAGAGATTCAACATTTTCAGATGCCACTTCTGCTGCATTATATTGGTCAAAACAATCACAAGGCCAGTCCAGGGTAAACGATCTACATCTCTTGATGGGGGAGTGGCATTGTCATGCAGGGAGGGAAGGAATGGATAGTGGACATATTTGGAAATTCATTACCATGCACTCCTCTGTGTGAAATACACTCACCTCTCCCTCAGAATTCTCATCCTATTGTGGAATCGGTTCAAAGTCTAGGCCATTATCCTTTCAATCAGGTACAAGTGAGGATGAAGCACCTCTGGTCTGCTCTTTGAATATAGATTTTCAGCTGTGGTTTCTTGGGTGTGAAGATCTATGAAACAAAAAAGCAAGTGATCTTATAAGCTAAAATAAAATTGTGAAAAAGAGACAGAATAAAGCAATAAATGTTTCTTCTCAAAACCAGAGAGAACAGGAGGCACATGGCCCCACTGTTCTTAGCAGTTCTGAAATCCAGCTTGGCACCTGTGGCCATTTTCTCTGCCTCCAGGGGTGGAGAATGTTCCATGATTAAGAGTTCATTTCTGCTTCTTGTGAGTGGTTCTCTATGACCCTTGGCTCTTACCTCGGGAATCTTAGCTTCCCCTTTTGCATTGCCCTTCCTTTCCTGTAAGAAATGCCTTGTGTGTATAGCTGAGGAGCTTTCTTAGCCTGCTTCCTGCCCATGGGAATTTGGGGGTCCAGAGACCTCTCCTTATTTTCCACTCTCTGTTCCTTTGAGTTTAAGCTGTATAACTTTTTTTAAAAATGTTGTTTACTCCCTGTCTATCAAATCATAATCCATGTCCAAGATGAAAGGAATATCCACAAATCTCTTTGAGACAGGACCCTCAAAGTCAGTGTGCAGTGAGACAAAACCTTTAAAAATCTTAGAAGTGCTATGGTCTGGCTAGGAGGGTCTAGGAATTTCCCCACTAGGAATCCCTTTTCTCTAATCCAGAGGTTTGTAACGACACCCTTGATCTGTTCTTTGCCTGGTCGCTATGTGTCCTTGGATTTGATTTTTGCCCTGTGGTCATTTCTGACTTTAATAATCTTTTGTTTTCCAGAGAATCTGCAAATTTAAAATTGTTTAAAAATTTTCTGTCAGCTGGGCGCGGTGGCTCACGCCTGTAATCCTAGCACTCTGGGAGGCTGAGGCGGGTGGATTGTTTGAGCTCAGGAGTTCGAGACCAGCCTGAGCAAGAGCGAGACCTTGTCTCTACTAAAAATAGAAAGAAATTAATTGGACAACTAAAAATATATAGAAAAAATTAGCCGGGCATGGTGGCGCATGCCTGTAGTCCCAGCTACTAGGGAGGCTGAGGCAGTAGGATCGCTTGAGCCCAGGAGTTTGAGGTTGCTGTGAGCTAGGCTGACGCCACGGCACTCACTCTAGCCCGGGCAAAACAGTGAGACTCTGTCTCAAAAAAAAAAAAAAAAAAAAAAAAATTTCTGTCAAGCAAGTCTTGCATTGGAAATATTGGTTCTAAATTCTGCTTGAAAACTGAGCAGTTCCTTCTTAAGCTCATCTTGCTCCTCTTGTACTTAAAAAAGAAGCTTCCATTCTGCTTGGAAATAGTCTTAGCCAGATATGCAAATTTATAGGTGTTCTTTCTGTCTTTCATGTTATTGTAGGCAACATTTCACTAGTTATTCTGCCAATACATAATCCAAGTTCCAGGTAAGTTAAATTAAATTTGACCTAATGCTGTCTTCATACTTAGAATCCCTGTGTGGCAAACTGCAACCTAATCTCAGAGTATATTCTTGTAACAAAGAGCTGAGTCTCAGTCAATCCCAGGCTGCCAATTCCCATAACTTTCTTGAGGAAAGAAATCGTGTCTTAAGAGACTCTACGATATGGTGATATAAATCTCACAATCTGGAGACTTGGTGTTTGAGTTTTAGTCTCATCTCTACCACTTACTACCTGGATAATTCCAGGAAGGTTACTTAGCCTTTTGGTGCATTCTTTCTGCATCCTTAACACAGGCAGGCAGGATACAGACAGATAAATACCTTACAGGTTTGTTATGAAGATTAAATGAATTAATACATGAAATATGTTTAAAACAGTGCCTAGAACCTGGAAGGAGGATAGAGAAGATGAGCTATTCTTATGGTTAATTATCATTACTGAAAGTTCGGTACTTGTCCCCAAGTCTGAATCAGTGAGAAGGAAGAAGGAGGACAAGTGGTTTGAGGAACAGGAAAGAGAAATTTATTATTTGCTGGCAAATGAGGAGGGCAGTGGACTAGCCTCTCAGAGACCGCCATCCTGACTTTAAGCAGAACAACAGGGCTTTTTAAAAGGGGGGTTCTCAGCAGTTGGGCTCGGGTCTACGTGATCAGTGTCACATGTTGTGGCCTTAAGCTATTGTTTAACTATAATTGGTGGTTTCGGTGGACCTTACCTCTGGTGACAACAGTCTCATGACCCTTGTCTGGACAATTCTGTTGAGCCATCTCCTGTGGTTTAGGATACTAGAAAACAAACAGCAAAGAACATTTCTCTGCCCCTTTGATTACTGACCTCAAGGAGGAATGCAGGTTTTAATTCCCAAAAAGGGTGGGGGGTTTTAAAGAGACAACTCGTAAAACATTTTGTTGCCCTTTTTCAGAACTTTACCTCTGTTACATTATGATGATGATTCACCCAGCACACCATCTAGCACTTAATAAAGGGGTTACATCCTGATAAACCCATAGCATGCTGAAAATATCATAAGTCCAAAATGCATTTAATACACTTAAGCTACCAAACAGCATAGCTTAAGCGTAGCCTATCTTAAATGTGCTCAGAACACTTACACCAGCCTATGGTTGGTCAAAACCATCTAAAACAAAGCTTATTTTATGAAGTGTTGAATAGCTTATGTAATTTACTGAATAGTGTATTGCAGGTGAAGAACAGAATGGCTGTATGGTACTCCAAGTATAGATTATGTATCCTTTTTGCACCATTGTAAAGTCGAAAAATCATAAGTCACACCACTATAAGTTGGAAACTGTCTGTATTTGTTGGCTTGAATTCCTTTTTTCTTTTTTTACTTTATAGCATAACCTTCCATTTTTTTTCACCTATTTCTACGATTTCTGTTTAAGTCACAGGTTGTCTTTAACCTTTGAATAGTGGGATTTCCCTCTACCACTGTCCCCCACTCACCCCCATTCCCTTTAACCTGAGGACAGTTGCAGAAGTAGATGAGATCTAAAGATATACTTCTTCTTCTGCTTTTTTTTAAGTGCCAGTACGTTTGGGGCACCAAAGATATACTTCTATTTACTATTTGCCATCACTTTGCACTGGGGAACGTCCCCTTGGCGGATGCAAAGGTTCTTTCCCAACTCTAGCCAAATAGAGACATAATAGCTATCAGTTGCTACTACTTCCTCATCTGCCCACATCCTGAGCAAAACAGATGGGGAATTCTTCACATACTGGGAGGATTCCCTAAGGTAAATAGTCAAATTTGAATGCCTAATTGCCAAGGATGATTCAAAGAAAATGTAGCAATGAAAAAGCATGTGAGTCCCTCACCATAGAAACAGCTCTCTGACTGAGGAAGGGAGTGTCCCCTAAGACCTAGAATGAGCCAAGAACCAGAAATAGTGAGTGTGGTTCTTAACTAAACCTCTGGTTTCCTGTATAAAAATAAAATGAGGCGAATCAGGTTTGCACCTTAATCCCCGCTCGCATGGCTGCACCAGGTGTCAGAGGACGTTTTCCTACATCCCTGCTCTGAGAACCTCTTCATAGCATCTCCTGTCAGAGCCCAGATGGCAAAGACCAGCTCCTGAAGCTCCTGATGTGAGTAAAGCATCTGAAAGGATGGTTCTGTCTAAAAACGTCCTGCACTCCTTTCCTGGTACTTTAGAAACTATGTCTCTTTATACAATGCCAACAAAAGGATTTGGTTGTTTAAAAAATACAATAAGATAAAAACAACAACAATGACCTATATCAAAACAAAAGCAAATGTAAACAGTAACACCGCTCTCTTCATCACATAGAGTCAGTGGGTTTCACACGGATTCACCGAAGGACAGCCTGGGATGACTTTACCGTCGTGCTTCTCGGTGAGGGCATCGCGAGAAGCTGAGACTTCTTGGTCCCTGTCCTCTAAGGACTGACAGTGCTCTCCCACCCTTCCCTCCCCTCTCCTCCCCTCCCTTCCCTTCTCCCTCCTCTTCCCTCCCTGGGTATTGAAGCAGTTTGATAGAATTCCATGAATTTCCAAATATGCCATCCCCCATCCCAGGGGACAGTATCGCAATCCTGTATCCCCTCCATCCCAGCCGAAAATCCTGCATTAAAGAAAGTAAGCAAATAAAAATAAAAACCTAGTATTATTAACCTCCTGTATACCCTAACTAAAACCTTCCGGCATGTTCTCCAGGTGGGCATCTGCAGTAGGCATCAAGTCTGGTGGTTGCTGGCTCACACGGATCACTGTCCCTTAGGAACACCCTGCCTCTCACCTTACCTGGGTAATCCAGGGAGATGCCTGACCCAAGCTGGGTCAGTGAACTTCTTCCCTCCTGGAAGCGATCCCTAAGAACTTGAAGTTGTCCCATGAACAGCAGCTCCTGCTGCTGAGGCCGATGAATTGTCCAGTCGTTGCCTTTCCCGAGCACCGGTGCATTAACTCTCCCCTCTTCCACTGGGTTAATTTCTCCAGGGTCCTTCCCTGCAATTCCCTTTTTCCCCCCTCATGCCAACCAGAATTGGTTTTTGCCAGCAGCCAAAAATTTTTATCTCATTCATCATTTTAATCTCCATTTTCCAATGAGGAAACTGAGGCTAGAATAATTGAGCAGCTTTGGCCAAGCTCACATCACCAAGTGGTCGAACTGGAATCTCAGAGTCATTCTCATGCCAACGTGTTATGTGGCCTCTCCTAACCCCAGGTGGGGCCAGGACAAGCACAAATATGGGCTTTAATTTAAAACGTTTATCAAGAGAGACTCCACAAAGCCTTAGGAATCACTTAGGAATGTTGTTGTGGTCAACTGACAGTTGATGAGGGACAGCACACACTGACTAGGAAACCACCCACGGGCTGAGAGAGTCGCAAGTGAGACCATGTGCGCTGACCCCCCGGTGGCCGCCATGGCCACTCATGCCCATCGGGGATGGCGATGGCCACGGAACTGCCCTTCTGCATCTCTGGAAATGTCCACCCTGGCTTTAAGCCAGAAAAAAATTGTCTACGCTCATGAATTGGCAAAATACGCCTCTTGCTACAATACGCTTCTTGAGGGGGCGGGGGTCGGTGGGGAGCTTTTGGATAACCTTCCCTAAGGCTCCCTGCATCTTTTCGTATTTTCTGTCATCCTTGCAACCCGCACAAACACTGTCCAGACCTCAAAGATACAATGATTAGCTGGTTCTTTTTTAGTTCATTAGCCCTTCTGATATATTAGTAGATTATCAAAAGCAGTTTCAGTAAGTCATAAAATCTGTTTGGTATTAAGTTGACACATGATATGTTTTTCTCCATCCAACTAAATAGTTTCCTTCCAATCTGGACCAGATGAGTACCCTGGGACTCGCATGAGCTCATGTGTGTGTCTGCATGGAATGCGGCGCGTTGGGTCCCCTTGGACGTGTGAGCGTGTGTTTGGTCCAAATGCAATTGTCCGTAGGCACCGATGCCTCACTTAGGGGAAAGATAAAGACACAGGATCAGACGTGGCATCTGTAAAATGTTAATGTCCTAGTGATGCTCTCTATTTAAGTCATTTTTTGGTTGTGTTTGATGGCTAATTTAGGCAAAATTGTGACAAGTATGAAATTGCTTTATTTAGTAGCCCCTAGGGAACAGCCTCCCACCCCTGCTCCTGCCAAGTATGCCTCTCGCCGCCGCAGGCTCCCCGAAGCCCCTGGCCTGCTGCTGCTTGTCCTTTCAGAAGGTCCCTTGTGAGCCCCCGTGATGCGCTAGGCGTGGGAGAGGACAGTGAGAGCAGTCCTTGCTTCTACGATACAGAGGAGGGGACAGAAACGTGAACAGACAATTGTCCTACAGCAGGAGAGAGAGCTCCGTTGGAGCAGATGAAGGGTCCAAACCAGTCTGGCGGAGGGCGTGTGGGTCAGGGAAGGCTTCCTGGAGGGGCAACCCAGGAGCAGAACCTCGAGCACCCAAGAATTAAGGCTGTTGCTGTCCCATCAGACAGCTTTGTGTAAGTAAGAGAAAGGTGCCCCTTCTGGCCCGGGGCAGCTCGTGCAGGGCACACTGGAGGGCAGGCCTGGTGTGAGCTGGATTTAGTCCCTACTCACCCTCTCAGCCAGGTGCCCTTGTAAAGTCAGCAACCTGCACAGCCTTCCATGGGGGCCCGGGATTACCCACGCGTATTAGTTTCCTAGTGATGCTTAACAAATTACCACAAGGTGGGTGGCTTGAAACAACAGAAATGTATTCCCTTATCGTTCTAGAGGCCAGAAGCCCAGCATGAAAGTGCTGGGAGGGCCACGCTTCCTCTGCAGGCCCCAGGGGAGACGCCTCCCTCGCCTCTTCCAGGTTCCAGTGGCTCCCGGCGATCCTTGCTTTGAGGCGGCATGACTGCAATCTCTGCCTCTGTCTTCAAGTGACCTTCCCCTCTGTGTCAAATCTCTCTCTGTCTTTCTCTTATAAAGACACCTGTCACTGGATTTAGGGCCCACTCAGGTAATGCAAGGTGATCTCATTTCAAGATCTTAACTTGTTTACATCTGCAAAGACCCTTTCTCCAAATAAGGTCACATTCTTAGGTTCTGGAAGTTAGGACATGGGCATGTCTTTTTGTGGGCCACTGTGTAACCCACTACACCATGTGAAGAAGGGAAGGGAGGGGTTTTCGCACGGGAGGGAGCAGAGCACGTGAAGGTAGGGAGGGGTCTGTGGGCTTGCTGGACTCTGGGAAGGGCAAGGACGCCCGGATCTCAGGATACTGGAGGTGTGGGGAGAGCTGAGGCTGCCTGGGGAAGTGAGGACCTGGGGTTCCTGGCCAAGAGGCTTGGGCTGCAGGCTGAAGGCAATGAGCAGGCTTTGCACGTGCTTAGTTTTAACTTAGAAAGATCACTGGGGCTGGAGGTTAGAGAATGCATGGGAGGAGGGCAAGACTGGAGGTGAAAAAATCCCTCCCAGAGGATGTTGCTGCTGCTCAGGCGAGGAACTGGCATTGGGTGGCCTGGCCTTTGGAAAGAAAACGTGATCGTGTGGTGCTGAGTAGCTTGGTGACCGGTGTGGGCTGACTAGGCAGGGAGTGAGAGTCTGCGCTGACCCTGAGCTTCTGTCCCTGTTCCGGCCCCAGCACTCTGACAACCCCACTGTCCACACTCAGGTAGCTCTGGATGCATTAGCACTGCTCTCCACAGGTATGCTGTTGCACTTGAGAATTTGAATATGAGTTTTCCAGAGCTTTTCAAGCACTTTAAAGAACAGCCCCGAGTACTGGATTGAATAGTGTCCCCCCAAAATTCATGTGTCCCCAGGACCTGTGAATGTGAGTTTACCTGGGAGGGGTCTTGGCAGATGCAATTGCGCTAAGGATCTGAAGAGGAGATCGTCGGGGCTGACTTATCCAGGGGGCCCTAAATCCAATAACAAGTGTCCTCCTACGAGACACATGGAGAAGAGCAGGCCATGGAAGACGGAGGCAGAGACTGGCGTGGTGCAGCCACAAGCCAAGGAATGCCGGGGAAACTGGAAGAGTCAAGGAAGGATTCTCTCCAAGGGCTCCCAGAGGGAGCGCAGTTGACACCTCGATTCCGGACATTTTGGCTTCCAGAGCTGTGGGAGAATGATTTTCTGCTGTTTTCATTTAAAACACCAAGTCTGTGGTACTTTGTCATGGCAGCCCTAAAAACAACTACAGACTGATAATGAGCACAGATCACTTTTGACATTAAAACAATATCAAGAAAAAGGCAAAAGCAAGGTGTCTAGAGAGGACTCGGTATGTGGGTATCTGTTATAGTCGCTGTTCTTGTTCTTAAAAATGGCCTAGCAGCCTTTTCCCTAGGGTCTTTCCAGTCTTCCTGCGGCTGTGCCACCAAGCTGTCTTGACCTTTTAAGTGAGTTCGCTAATCCCTCCACCTGTTCTCTTTGCTAATATAGCTGTTCTTTCTGTCATGCTAGCGTACGCCCCGGCAGCTGAGGGAGAATCGCTGTCTCTTGATACTGATCATGCAATAAAAATGGCAAGCCGATTAGTCAGCTGGAGAGGAGAAGCCTCTTCCCCATGAGGAGCATGATCTAATGCTGTAATCACCTAGCCTGCTGTCAGCGGCCAAGTGCTTGTGGTCGCAGAATCCCCAGAACAGGTGAGACCTGTTAAAAAGCATCAGGCTACGTGGTTTCAGCTGTCTTGCAGACCACCTTCAGTCTTAGTCCCTGGAACACAATAACATAGAACCCATGTGTCCCTAAGTTTATTACAACTTTCCGAGGCCATTCTTTTTTATTTAAATATGCAAATAAAATAACTCCAGCTTCCAAACCATAAGACTTCAGGAAGCCTAGGGCTCTTCCAAGGAGTGTAGATGTAGTCTTGCTGTTCCCTTACCCTTTCTCCATCCGAACGTATGTCCCTGATCCCCAACATGGACTCCGTGCCTCCCTTCACCCCCAAGGCAATGCTAACAGGAGGCTTTCTGGCTCAACTGCAAGCTTGAAGGAATGCAAGTATGGAGAGGGGAAGTTTAAGCTCAGTGTCAGCCACGACCAGCCACACCCCAACTCCTTGGGCCATACCCCGTCACCCAATTTCTACTGGTCTTCCTTGACCTTGAGGCTCCCAGCATAGTGCCAGGTGTGCTCTCTGCTCCCTCCGCACCTCCACACAGGGGTTTTCACTGACTATGTCTCTCCTCCCCAATGCCAAGCCCCACCAACTTCTTCCCTCCCTCCACAAGAGGCAGCCCCAAATCCATTAACATTGCACCAACCCCCTCCCTTTTACTTTGGTAGACACAGAACTTGAGTCCAGGCCTTCCCATTCCAGAACGGAATTTCCTTTTGCACAGATAAAAGTTCAATTAAGTGTTTCTTCTCTATCAGAAAGCCTTGGCCCCCACAGACCAATTTGGGTTTCCATTTTTAGCAGCACAAAGAATTGGAAGAAGCTTCAAAATTACAGTTCTTCCTCAAAGGCTCCAAAGAGCCCAGATCCAATTTCTCAGGCAGAATCAAAGTTCACATACTGAATTTCCCTCCCCTTACCTTCAATACAGGGAAAGTTTTCCCCCAGCCCGCAGGGAACTTGATCTTCGTAAAGCAGAAGATGCATTTCTTCTTCCGTTAATCAGCATTGGGTGACTTTGGGCTAGAAGGTTAACTTGTCTGGGCCTCAGACTCCTTATCGGTAAAGCAGGATTAATAATACCTCTTGCAGAGGGATAACGTAAGAATATTGAAAGAACTTTAAAAAACTGTCTAGCATGGTGCCTGGAATAGAAAAAAAAAAAGTTCAATAAATCCTAAGCTGTACTTCTTCCTCTCGTTATATGATTAAGCAATATTTTGCTTTGTTGCCTTATACAAGTATTAGAATATAGTTCTAAGGATTATATGAATGTTCAGAAACCAGTTGACAAAGATACACCAAGTCCCCAAAACAACCAAAATGCTCCGTTTTATTGAACGTCCCCGGGGCTATATTTGCATGTCTGTAATTATTTCCTTGAGATTAATTCCCAGATGTGCAGTTGCTGGTCGCGGGGCAAATACATTTCTAGGAGTGCTGCCACCCCTTGCCAAATTGCCCTGCCAAAAGCCTGTGCCCATTTACATTCCCCCCAGCGTTGTGTCCAAGAGCCTGTTTCTTGGAATCTTGGGGTTTTTTCTCAAAATTTATTGATTTGGTAGGTAAAAAGTGCTATCTCATAGTGGTGTTCAAACCTGAAAAATAAGGACACAACAAGTCCAACTCACTTATTTTAAAAACAAAGATCCCAAGTCTCAGAGAGATAAAGTGACTTGGCTAATTCATCTAATTAGTAGGTCAACCAAAATCCATGTTCCATGTTTCCTAACTCTGGAATTCTTTCCATTATACCACTCCAGAGAGGGAGAGTTGGCCTGGAGGTAAAACCACTCAGGGCTTACTTACTCACAAAGTTCAAGTAGACCAGAGGGAACGTGGTGTAGAGAAAGGAGCCAGAGCCGAGAGCTTTAATTAGTGTCTAGCAACTGCATCAGCAGATAAGTCGTCCTAGAGCGCTGTCTATGGCAGCACCACCTACTGGTGAAGATTTAGACTTGCACAGGATTCCTTCTATGGAGTTGAAGATGGAATGGGAAAAATCACCGGGAGATTGGCACTGGCTTAAATTGCCTTATTCTAGGAAGAAGTAGAGTAGAAAAAATAAGTAGACATGGAGTCAGTGAGTCATGAGCGATTGGAACTTAAACTTCTGTGGTCTCAGAATTGCTGTGAATGAAGTTCCAATTTCCTGCAGCAGCTAAGTCAGTTTCCTGCTCTTCCTATCTGGTATACAGAACGTAACTTCACTTTTCTGTAATCTGATTTCCAGTTTAAGCCCACATTCTGCTAGTGGAAGGAAACTTAACACACAGTGACTGTTTCGGTGTTTATGCAGTCAGTGCAGCTTTCACTCGATTCACAGTTTCATTCCCTTCCCTTCTTCCTGAGGTTGCCGCCAAGAACCCAGACCTTTAGGATTATTTAGGTGCAGAAAATGGGGTGCAGGGGGTGGTGAGAGAGAGATGGAGTGGTCTGGTCCACAGGTGCCCTTAGATCTGGTCTTTGGCCTTTGGCATCTATTCATGCTGGCACCAGGTGGCCACATGTGGCATGCCACCAAGGCCTCAGTTGTTAGGGAGTCCCCTCTCTCTGAAACTCATCCTCCTTTCCCAACTCCAAGCACTGCTCAGGTCTGCTGGCCCTCCTTTAGCTATTTCGGGCCCATTTTGGGGGCAGGAGGAAGGGAAACTTTCAGATATTCTTCCACATGTTTCAAGTTGTTGGAGGATCATGCCGCTTTCTCGGGGCCCCTTTGGCTGCTTTGTTCTGTTGCCCTGTCTTCTCCACCATGACTAGCACAGAGTGCAGGGGTTGGCAAACTCTGCTCTGTAAAGGGCTAGACCGTAAATATTTTAAGCAACTCTGTCATTGTAGCACAAAAACAGCCATAGATAATAGGTAAACAAATGGACATAGCTCTGTTCCAACAAAACTTTATTTACAAAAATAGCACCCTGAATTTGGCCCCTGGGGAGAAGTTTCATGACCTCAATATGTATATCTATGAGATCCCCCTTAACTCCAGGCATTTCCCAGAAAGCAAGGCACACATTCATTCAGGTCTTGGCACTCCTGAACCTGTCTTGGGGATTTATCATCCACTACCGCAGAAAATCATGAGATGGGGGAGCTGGCAAGGTACAGGACCCCACAGGGGTTTGTCAGCCTCTAAGCCTTCTCCTTCCCTTCTCCTCTCTCCCTGGCCAGAGCAACTATCCCCTCCTCTCTGTCCATTCTTTTGTTCAGAGTATAAACTTTAAGTCATGCTTACTTGGGCTTAGCCTTTGGATTCGATCACACGTTTCCATCAGAGCCCTTGGCTATGGAGGCTCTAATCTCTGCAATAAGAGTGAAGAGCCTAAAATGGGGCCAGGTGCAGTGGCTGAGGCCTATAATCCCAGCACTTTGGGAGGCCAAGGCAGGAGGATTGCTTGAGGCCGGGAGTTAGAGATCCTGTCTCTACAAAAATAAATAAATAAATAAAATTTTAAAAAGAGCCTAAATGGCTCAAACTCAAGAATTTGACATTTGTTCTTCATAATCTTCTCTTCCCTGGTAGCAGTGGATACCTGGAGTGACTAGGAATAACGATCAGTGATGTCCTTTCAACTCTTGTGAAGTTCTGGGCCTTGACCAAGTCTTACCCATACTCTAAGGGCAGCTGGATTCAAGTAGGTTTGCTGGCCCAGAGTTCATTCCTCTGGCTTTATCTTATGAGGAACTGAGAAGAGTGAGGTTAACAAGAGATTCTTAAAAAACAAAAACGTTCTCAGGTTGCAACCCATTAAGACAGGGGTAGGCATGCTTTTTCAGCAAAGGGACAAACTGTAAATATTTTAGGTTTTGTGGGCCATTCTCAACATGCAGCTCTCAACTCACAACTACTCAGTTCTGCCCTTGTAGCAATGAATAAACGACTGAGTGTGGCTGTGTTCCAATAAAACCTTATTTATGGACACTGAAACTTGAATTTCACATAATTTTCATGTGTCATGAAATATCATTCTCTTTTTTATTTTTTCCAACAATTTAAAAATGTAAAAAACATTCTTCGCTTGCAGGACATACGAAAACAGGTGGCTGGTTGGATTTGGCCCTTGGGCCACAGTTTGTTGACCCCTGTATTAGGAAGGTCATGAAATCAATTAAGTGAGACTAGGCAAAGAATTTTTTAAAAAATGAAATAGAGTAGAAAGAAGAGGACAGAAAATGTCAGAGTACATTGTACACAGAAAAGGTTTTCTGAAATGTTGACTTCAGTTAATACACACATGTATGTGTGCATTGGGCTGTGACATAGAATGTATTTCTTGCTGTGGAATGTGGCTGAAAAAGTTTGAAAATCATCGAGTTGGAGAAACAGTCCTTTCAGTATGACATTTTTATCTCTGAAGAGTTCTTTCTCTGTCCTTCCACACACCTGAAGATTTGATGTTAGCATTGCCAGATAAAATACAGGACACTCAAATTTGAATTTCAGATTTAAAAAAATACATTTTAGTATAACTGTGACTCGTGCACTATTCTGGGAATACTTATACTAAAATGATTATTCATCGTTTTTCTTTCTTTTTTTTTTGCCACTGTCATTCCCCCAAATTATTCATTTTTATCTGAAATTCAAATTCAAAACTGCATTGTTTTGTTTCTTGTTTTTCTAAATCAGACAACAACATGGTATAGTTAAAATTGTTTTCTTTTCTCCTATAATGATCTTAAAACTCAGGCAGGGGCAGTCTAGTTCAGTTGGTAACTAGAGGGAAAACCTGGCATTTAAAAACTCCTCCCATATGCCAGGTTCTGCACCCTTTCACAATTGCATAAGTACTGACTATCACTACAGCACTATAAGAAAGGTACAGCTTTGTTGTCTTCATGTCACGAATGGGGAAACTGAGGTGCAGTTTGGCCTCAACTGGGGGTGGAGCAGTGATAGATGAATGGCTCCTCGCTCCGTCGCCAGGCTGTTCTGAGAGGTGAGCCGTGTGAAAGGGCTCCCTGCAGTTCTTGGTCCCGGTGGTTCTGTGAGAAGGGAGAGTGGGTATCGTCGTCATGGTCCAGCAGGGGTGCAGGCAACAGGGTGCATCGTCTGTGGTGCATTGGAGCCCAACATAAAGCTGATAAAATTGTGTTTATGATGACTATGCAATGCCAGTGATAACATACCTCCCTCCCCAATCAGGGCCGACTTCCCCACCCACCTTGACATGCTGCTGCTTGGCATACAGTTGGCGCTCAGTAAATGTTACTTTTCTCTTACTTCTTTCTCTCTCTCTTTTTTTTTTTTTTTTTGAGACAGAGTCTCCTCTCTTGCCTGGGCTAGAGTGCTGTGGTGTCAGCCTAGCTCACAGCAACCTCAAACTCCTGGGCTAAAGCGATCCTCCTGCCTCAGCCTCCCAAGTAGCTGGGACTATAGGCACATGCCACCACGCCTGGCTGATTTTTCCATTTTTTTGTAGAGACAGAGTCTCAAGTTGTTGCTCAGGCTGGTCTCAAACTCCTGGCCTCAAGCAATCTTCCCACCTCTGCCTCCCCGAAGTGCTAGGATTATAGGCATGTGCCACCATGCCCAGCCTCTCTTTTTCTCTCTCTTTCTCTCTCTGCACTGGCAAATAAATTGCAAGCCACTTGTCAACTCTAATTGATGATGGCAGCCTGGACTGCCAGGTTGAGAAGGATTCTAAAGTTGAGCCTTTGCTCAAAGCAATGAGCTCTCTGCTAGATTGGCAGGTCTGCCACAGGAAGGAAAGAAGTGGCAACATCAAAACTACAAGTTTTCCATCCTGTACTTAAACGCTGCAAGCCCCAGAGAGCAAGCAGCTGTGCTGAGCAACTATTAACCATGACCCCAAAGCTCCTTCCCACTTAAGACAAGGTAAGAAGGGAAGAGGAGGAGAGTTCCTGTCCATCACATCCCCTTCCCACTCCCCTCTGACACACACGCCTGCTGAGTGACCTGGAGCTGGATGCGTAGAACAGATCGAGGAGGCACGAGCAGCTGGACAGGCCGGGCACAGGTCTGCTGGGGGCCAGAGGCGGGGGGCGAGCTGCCCTCTCGCCTCCCACAGCCCTGACCTCCTGAAGCTTTTGCGCCGGGCCCATCGCAGTGCGACCAGAGGCCTCTGTTCTCGTGCGCCTTATTGGAAGCCGTGGCGAGGAATGCCTTCTCTTGATTCCAATGCGTGGATGGCTGAAGACAGGGCTACAAAAATAGTCTGAAGGCAAGACTTTCCATTCCTCTATTCCCCCCAAAGCAGTTTAGTCTTGGACACAAACCTCCATCTTCCTTAAATTCCCAAATTGAGTAACTACTTGGAAGCCTTTCTTGGTACTTTTATTTTCAAACGATTTTTCCAGCTGTAATATTTCTTCAGTCTGGAATTTTGCTCTTTCTGCTGCGAACTTCGTTACAGATTCAAGTTTAAAATCAGACCTATTATAAATAGCCTTTGTGTACAGCAGGCGTTTGGGCTTGCCGCGTTTTAACCTTGAAATAGTCTCCCATTTAGATGACTCTGTCATTCCTTGGCACCTCAGTTTACCCACCCCGCAAATTGGAGGTAAGAGGAGGAAGGCCACGGACAGGAAGGAGGAAGGAGTTGATGGGTTTAAGAGCACGTTTAAGGTCAAAGAGAAGGACTGTCCAAGGACATGTAAAGGTATTTGGATAGCTTCTTAGGTATTTAATAGCTTTGGCAATACCTTATTTTGCTGAATTAGGGCCTTGTGAGTCTAGAAATAGCTTCTAAACCAGTCAGTTTCCTCTTGAGGAGTGGTGGGGGAAAGAGCAGCCATCCCTCTTATGACTCAGACCAACTGTATACTTTGCACAGAGGTCAGGATATTCATCATGATATGAAGGTAAATCTATGACATTTTGATGATCCTGGCACATGTACATCTAAAAATTGCAAATTTTATTTTTTCTTAACACACCAGAGAGACAAGAATTTCCAAGAAAATGGGTCTAGATTCCTGAGCTTTGTTTGGTGTTGCTTCAGCCGATGATTTGGCGAGTCACTCATCGTGCTTTTCCCTACGGATTCAGGGATGTTTTTCATTATGTCCCGAAACCCAACTTCCAGGCCACCTCGTTGAGTCTCTTTACCAGACTCTCCGGAGCCTTATCAATTCCTACGTCAGAAATTTTGTCTCTGCTTAGATATCCCCAATTTTTCTCTCCCCTACCCCTGTCTCCTTGTACAACCCAGCCTTCAAGGGCCCCTACAGATCTCCAGTCAGTCAGGCCATCCTGGACTTGTCCATACCCTGTGATTTCCGCCGTCTCTGAACTCCTGCCGGGATCATCGTCAATACCCAGTCTTTGCACTTGGATCTTTGATACTCTCCTACGGTTGTTCAAATTTTTCTTGAGAGAAAAGACTATGTCTTACGCTTTTTCTCTATTTTCCAAAACACCCGGCCCACGTTAGGCACGCCTGGAGCAATACAGGGTTGAGGAGTGGTTGAGAAGCCTTCATTGGGTCTACAGGTCCTGCGTCTATGAACATGGAGCTTCCCTTCATCTTTGTGGGGCTTGACCAGAGTTTGCCCCCAGCTTTACCCAGTTACAGGAAAAATAGCATTGAAAGTAGGAAGCTAGTTCTGTGAATCCACATTTCCTTTGTTGGGCAATGATCTAGCTGCATGTGGCACAGCATTTGCTGACACATAGTGTACTCACTGTTTTTTTTTTTTTTTTGGTCAGAAAAAGACTATTTCCATTCAAGTCACAAGTGGTGAAGGGTGGTGTGGTTTCTCTGTGACCCTGAGCAAGTCATTTCACCACCTTCAGCTGCAGCTTCCTCTTCTACAATTTTCCAAGATTTGGTGATTCTACGATTTTGTGGCTACTCAACAGTTCTAACATCTCATCTAATTGTTTGTATGACAAATGGAAGGACTCTAAGTTTCCTCTTCATTCTCTGCTCTGGATCTGATGTTGGTGGATGGAGCACTGATGTTAGTAACCAGTGGCCTGGGCCTTTCTCTCTTTATTAACTGTAGCTCCTTATCGCCTGCTAGCTAAGGGTCAGAGCCCACTTTGAGGTTGGTGGCATTAACTTGTCTGCCCAGGGACATCTAGACGATCTGGTTTTAAGAAAATTGTTCTACTAGTCTTTCTCCCTACCACTATTAGATCCCTGGCAGTGAAGAATCTTCTGCCTGTGTGGTTCTATAACATGGGCCAATTTATTTCTCCTATTAGAGTCTTTGGAAAATTCAAGACATGTACCAGTGAGTAATAAAGCAACTAATAAAGGCTTTTTTAGATGCCCTTTCTCTTTCTTCTTTGTGGTTGATGCAACAGTAAGACTGTCTACTCTTGTCAGCCATAATTTTATGAGTTGTTGCCTTTGGTGACTTATGTTTCTGCCATATCGTTTTAAGTGTCACATCTTGAGGACAGATGTCTTGGGTAAGACAAGTTGATTTTCGCTCATCAAAAGTTGGCTCCTGTGTTAGATGAAGAGTAGAGAAAACCACTCTATTATGAGGCTTCCAAATGAATGTTTACATCCCTATAAAGTGACTAGCTAGTTTGCTGCCTGCAATGATTGAGGAGAGATCTAAATTCAGGTCTAATTGAGAAATATCTATTATCTAATTGCTGCTATGTTTAATAAGCTATTTAAAACAGAGAAATTATTCTGCAGAATTTTAAAAAGTGAGTTGATTGGATGCATTGCATTTGGTCTTCTAAAGGGTTTGCTGCATTTTCCCTAAGAAGGCATTGTTCAGCGGGCAGTGACAGTGGGATTATCGCTCCTTGTTAAGGAAATTCAGCGTGTGATTTATGTGCTTATATTTCTATGGACACTCAAGGAAGCAGTTCTCCTTTGAAATTTACAAAAAAATGATGCCAAAAAAGAAAAAGAAAAAAGAAGAAGAAGGCAAGAAAGGAAAATCAGAGTTTTAGAAGAAAGTAAGCTGTTTGGATTAGAACTGAGACCATGTGGGGCCCAGAAAGCTTGTAATATTCTGCCCATTAAAAGTTCTTCTTCAAATAAATGTGCACATGGAAAAGAAGGGAAAAAAGAGCCATCCATTTGGATTCAACAGCATGTCAGCCTACTTATACTAGACAATGGTGAGCTCAGTAATTCCACTTTTGATCCTTTGCTGTGTGAAGTTCATTATTATCTGTTTTGAATTATTGTTCATTTCAAGAGCTGTACAATGAAAAAGCATGTCAAGGCTTTGAAAGAGCACTTGGCCTTCCCCGAAAGCTTTGTGAAACATTTCTTTGGAAACATTTCTGCTGAGGCTGTGCCTTGGCTCTGAGTGGGTGTTGGGGATGGGCGTCTGTGCTTCCCCTTTTCAAATTTGTTTACCTTAAATACATCTCCATGGAAACAAGGCCTGCTTTCGAGTTGACTTTAGGGTTGTCCATAAGAGGAATGAACAGAAAAATATAGGTAGCTAAAATTCTCATATAATCCAAAAAAGGTCATTCGAGGCAAGGGACACTAAGTTTTACTGAGCCCCTCTTCGAGACTGATGAGACTGATGATTTTAAATAAGTTTTCTCATTTAATGCTGAGAGCTAGACGGTATTTCTCTGTTTTACAGATGAAGACCTTTAACTTCTGAACATTTACTCAAATAGTAAGTAGCAAACCCAGATTTGAACCCAGGCCTGTCTGACTACGATGCCCACGCGCTTTCTCTAAAACCACATTGCCAGTCATTTCACCCTTTCCTCCCACCTCCCCCAAGCATTTTCCAGAACTATATAAAAATAGGCCACCTTGATGTCACCTTTTTTTGGGTAAATAAAGTGCTTGTGGGGAAAAAGATATTATGAGGAAAGAAAAATAAGTGGATAATCCAAGCACTAAATCATCATCATCATCAGCAGCAGCATAAACAATTGTACCAAATATTTGCAGAATCCCAGACCAATCCAGGAAAACCTCATTTAGCTGACAAAGCCCCAAGTGGGAAGGCCTCCATTTCTCAAATTGTTGGCCGGGCTTCACTTTGAAGAGAAAGCAAGACAGTGGGCTGGAAAGGGCCCTGCAGATCCAAGTTCAAACCTTGACCTCACCACTTACAACCCGTGGGATCCTCTGAGCCTCAAATGTAAATGGCAGGATGTGGTCCCCAGGGGTTTCTGGCCGATGGTGATAGGCAACGCCCTTCACATATCTATTCATGTCCATGATCTCTGTCTTCGACATACAAAATTCGGGTTGGAGGGAAGGTCAACAGGGCTGGGAAAGAACTCACCCTAAGGGGAGTGGTCTTGCCTGCAGGATGGGTCAGCAAGCAGATCTGTGTGTTCAGGAGGCAGTGTGGCCCCCGTCCTGTGTTGTGGCTGATATCAGACCTCAGCTGCACCCAGAAATTATAAAAGCTTTGCCGTAAATGTCATTGGACTGGAGCTCAAGCAACTGATCGTGGCGCCCTCCCAACTTCCACTGTAACTGAATATAACACAAAATAAGCACTTTCCTCTTTATTTCAGGGGTGACAAAAATCTCTGGCATTGAGGCACAGGGATTTTTCAGCTCTAATTGTACCCAAGAAATGGTGACAGAGTTGGAACCATCAGCTTATAGGCCCTTTCATGGAACACTGAGGACCCAAGGCCCAAAATCCTAGCTCTGGGAGCCATACAGGTAAGTGGACAACCACGTGGGATTCACGACATGTTTGTGCAGCCCTGAGTTTTCCCAGAAATACATGGACAGTGATGCACTAAATATTAAACCTTGTATGGTTAAAGAAGGAGGGCTTTGGAGTTGCTGAAATTTGTGTGGAGATGATAGTGAGACCAGGCTACACTTGCTGGAGAAGTTACCTTTTCAGTTACTGGAAAGATAAAGTGCAGTGCCGGGCACATAGATGGACTTCAGTAAGGTGAATTATCTTGATCTGTCTGGGGCGCAAGCAGAGGTTGGCAGGGGTGCCCAGGACACTGGACAGAAGCCTTCGCGATGGCCCAGATCTCAAGGGGAGTTAAGCCAAAGAGATCAGCTATCAGGGTGCTGTCTGAAAGAAACTTTAGACTCTGGAAGAGGAGATGAAGTGTAAATCCGGAAATTAGCTGGGAGGATGCAGAACAGGCAGGAGGTGATCCAGAGGGGTGAAAAGACTTAACCAAAATTACACACTTACTCAGGGCCAACAAAAGACTGGAGACTACTGGCTCTCTTCTCTTCCTTTAAGGTGGTTTTGATGTAATTTCAGACTCACAGAAAAGTTACAAGAATAGTACAAAGAATCCCCATATACCCAGGTACTTTTCACCCAGATTCCCCAAATGTTAACATTTCACCACTTTGCTTTATCCTAAATCTATATCCTCATCCATGTTATATTTTTTCTGATGTGTTTGGGACATGACACCCCATTAAATATTTCAGCGTGTACTTCCTAAAAATAAGAAAATTCTCTGAACTAACCATAGTACAATGACCAAATTCAGGAAATTAGTGTTGACACAATACTATTATCTGATGGACAGGCTTTAGTAAGATTTAACCAATTGCCTCAATACTGTCCTTTAAAGCAAAAGACAATTCCAGATCACGCCTTGCATTCAGTTCTCATGTCTCTTCCGTCTCCTTTAAGCCACGACAGTTCCTCAACTTTTGTCTTTCATGATATTGACATTTTTGAAGAATACAAGGCAGCTGTTTTGTAAAAATGTTTCTCAATTGAGGTTTTTCTGATGTTTCCTCATGAGTAGATTCAGGTTATGTGTTTTTATTTTTTTGTCAGGAATAAGGCAAATGTGGGCTTGTGTTCTTCCCGGTGCTTCATGGCAGGAGGCACATGCTGTTGATTTTTCTCCAAACTGGTAAGGTTAACTTCGATCACTTAGTTAAGGTGGTGTCTGCCAGGTTTATTCACTAGAGCATTATTGTTTTTGCTCTGTCATTAATTAGAATCTGCAAGGTAGATACTTTGAGATTATACAGTCTGTTATTTCTCAAACTTGCCCCACTACTCAGCATCCATGGATGCTCTCACCTGAATCAATGATAATTATGATGGCTGCCAAATGAAAGGACCCTGCCTCTTGATCTCTCTATTTCAATTTAATTAGCAAAGAACGCACACGCCTTTCACATATCCTGCATAAACCTCCATGCCTCAGCTCACATGCTTCCTCTTTCCTGAAGTGTCCTTCTACCCCTTGTCCCTAAATATCTGCCAACAATTTCTTTCAAGACCCAACTCAGAATTCGTCTCTGAGGATCTTTTTCCTGATTCACCTCAACCTACAGTTGGTCATTTTTGCACTCCTGCCTTTAATGTTTCTTAGTTTCTAAGCATTTCTTGAACGCTTGGCTTTTCCTTACAATATGGCTAGGGCTATGCTACCTTTTATACATGTTTTCCAAACTGTCAGTGGTTAAAAACCAGTTTTTTAAAATTTCCAAAATATTGAGGGAGGATATGTGGTCCTGATGTGTGAGTCACCACACAAGTTCGACAGCACCCAAAATAGTCCCTACTGCCCTGCTCACTGAGACAGGTCCATTGAACACATGCTTGGGCATCGTGCCAAAGTAAAGTTGCCCCAGAGGTTTCCAAAGCCTCAATTTCTGTATTTAACATGGTCTGGTAACACTCTGGGTAGCATATGCTAGGACACCTCCTCCCCCTCTCTACACCCCAGTCCTAGACTCAGGAGAGATGTGTAATGGTGATCGGGTAGCACATAAAATCCTTTCCCCAAATTGCCTCCATCCCATTTGATTTTGACAAGATTCCTCTTTGTGACGTAATTGCCACCAGGGAGATCCGAGACCTCATGGCTGAAGAGACAATAAATAGTGGCTCCCAATGAAGAAGGAGTTTGAGGGACCTGGGGGGAGCATTAAGATTAAGTGAAATATGTCGGGCGCGGTGGCTCACTCCTGTAATCCTAGCACCCTGGGAGGCCGAGGTGGGCAGATCATTTGAGCTCAGGAGTTGGAGACCAGCATGAGTAAGAGTGAGACCCCGTCTCTACTAAAAATAGAAAGAAATTAGCTGGACAACTAAAAATATATAGAAATAATTAGCCAGGCATGGGGTACATGCCTGTAGTCCCAGCTACTCGGGAGGCTGAGGCAGGAGGATTGCTTGAGCCCAGGAGTTTGAGGTTGCTGTGAGCTAGGATGACA
>NW_012154951.1:5079859-5080973 GCF_000956105.1 Propithecus coquereli | reverse complement strand
AGTGTCCAATACTCATTCCATAAAGTAAGGATTGTGAAGTTTCAAAGAAGAAAAAGCTCATATCCTGCCGTGTGATTGGAAAAGGTTTTATGAAGTAGTCAGTATTGGAGAGGGCCTTGAAGTGAGGATAAACTTTGATGGGTCTGGGGGTAGAGAGGGCACTCGCGGCAGAAGCGAGGAAACAGTCTGGGCATGGAGTTATTCAGGAAATGGCAAGTTTCCATGTGATTTTTCCTATAGGCCGGGCTTGCGGGAGTATTGGGACGTAAGCCTGGACACAGAGGTTGATGGTAGAATCCACATTTGACCTGGCAGGTGAATGGCGGCCATTGGATGCCACTACTTACCCACTAACGCCAGTGCAGCTCATGCTTGTGACGTGCAGTTACACCAGCAGGAAAGAGGGCGGAGGGGTCCTCTTAGTGCTTTTCTGACTGCCCGAAGCAGCTGCTGTTGGTGCCTCACCCAGGTTCCCTCCACAGGGCTGCTGCTCTCATCCCCAGCACCTATGAGTGTTGGATGATGACAGGTCCCAGCTGTCCCCTTCAAGGAGCTGCCTGGCCCAGAAACACTCCCTCTCTATGACCACCTCTGGACCCATGGCCATCGCAATGACTGGTTACAAGGCGGGACAAAGGCCGGCTCCCTTGCTCCAAGGCGGGACCAACTGTGTGTGCAACTCACACCCCAGAGCTGCCCAGGGAAACAGGCTGAACTAGACTCCAGCCGACCCCACATCCTCGGTTAGCACTTTCCCCTGCCCTGCCCAGCTTCCCTCAGAACCTGTCCTCCCGACCTCAGAACCTGTCCTCCCGACCTCAGAACCTGTCCTCCCAACCTCAGACACCACCTCTCCCAAGGAGAGCCTTCCCTCTTTTCCGCTCAATTCTCTCTTTCTCTTGTTGGCTTGCGACTCTGGGCGTGACAGTCACCTTCTTTCCTCTTCTCTGGGACTCAGCCATCAGGTGATTGCTGAAAACGTCTAAGTGCTTGGTGCGGTGTGGGGAGAAGGCACTTAAACAGAGCGTGGCGCAGTCATAGCACCTGGCCCCTGGGGAGCATAAAATCAGGGAAATAGAATTTCTTCTTGTGCATCTTTCCATTGCAAGTGTCC
>NW_012154951.1:5075572-5079062 GCF_000956105.1 Propithecus coquereli | reverse complement strand
CACTCCATTTTCCTTGGGAAAAACAGAGCTCTTCATCTGCGATTCCCAATATTAATATGAGAATGCCATTTAAAGGTGTTTCTTGATTCTCTGTTAGCTGTCACTCAGGCACGGTGGGGAGATAAATAAAACACGGTCCCTGCCCTTGTGGAGCTGACGTTGCACTGGGGAGGCAGAGCCAAGCCTACAAGGAAGAAGAATAAGGAACCGTGAGATCTAGGAGTCGAAGTTGATAGAGGTGGGAGAGGGGTGGGAGGATGTGCCCTCCCGGCCAAGATGCTGTCATAGGTTAAGGTGGGTGGGGGCTCCCCACATTCAAAGTGCTGCCTGAGTGTGGGGTGACTGGGCCCAGAGAGGCAGAAGGGCCTGGGTGAGGCTGGGCCAGCAGAAGCCATACAGGTGGGCCCTGTGGGCCGGTAAGGATTTAGGCCTTAGAGTCATGGAAAGCAATGGAGAGTTCTTGACCAGGGAAGTGATGGGATCTGATTGCATCTTTGGGGAGATCTCTCTGTTGCAGAGAGAATGTGCTGGAAGGGTCAGAGTGGGATCAGTGGGGCTAGTTAGAGGGCTCTTGCTTGGGTCTGTGCTGTTGATGACGTGGGCTTGGATTAGGTGGTGGAATCTCTTGCTCTTTTCATCTTTGGGGGACCTGCCAACAACAGAAGTAATTAAATCCTTGGAGGGATGCGTGGACAACATTCCCATTTATTCAGATGGGGAGACTGTGCGAGGGGGCCCTGATCAAGAGAAACAGTGTCTTGGAAAGGCAGAGACACAGGCCACATGGAGCCCAGGGGTGTGGGCTGCCGGAGGATTGCTACAGGAGTAGGTGCTTCCCTCAGCGATGCCCAGGAAGCCATCACTAGCTCCTTCTGCCCATCGCTGATCTTGTTTTCTCCCAGCAGATCTTGAAGATGACAGGTCTATAACAGGAAATCAAAACTGAGTTTTGGCTTAGTACAAATGAACAACCCAGTTCCCAATCCAGCAAAATTCTTACTGGCTGGGAGTAGAGGACAACGCCAGGTGAATAGACAGAGTTTAGAATTGTAGTATGTTTTAAAAGAAACAGTGTGGTGACTTTCAAGGACAAAGGTGAATCAATTAGGAATCACGTACACAAAATGGTTTCTCTTTCTCTAATAGACTAATTTGTGACCACAGTGTTATTACTCACTGGTGTGTTCCCATCAGCTGTGAGGCATATTGCTAATGACAAAACTAAAATATCAATAATGAAGTAGTTATCATCTAGTGAGTATTTACCACGCAGAAGGCACATCCCCAAGCATTTAGTTTGCATAATTGAATCTAGTTCTAACAAAAAACCCTCCATGGTAGGAGTTCTATTATCAACCCATTCTGCAGATGAGAAAGCCAAGACTCAAACAGGTTAAGTAACATGCCCAAGACTACATAGGCTGTAAGTGAGGGAGACACCTGAGATTGACATCGAACCTGTAATCTACTTGCAGCAACGGAGAAGGCACCAAGGGCTTGTGTGAGTTACTTCTTTTGTAAATTCAAGTGAGCTTATGGTTCTCCCTCTGTGGTTGTCACTCTCAGTCGCAGGCCCTGGTGGCTCCAGGAAATGTGTATAACCCGGGGTGTATCAAGGACATGGGCTCAAGGTCACATACCTTATATATCTCTCCGGGACAGAGTCTGAGAACCAGTGTCCTGGTGAAGAGAGAACTAAGACTGATCCTGGGGCAGTGATGCTGGGGAGGTCCCGTCTCAGCCCACCCCAGCAGAGTTTCAGCCTCCTCTCTCTTCTCCTCCATGTTCTGGGAGCCTCCCCAAGGGGCTTGCTTGTCCCCAGGCCTATCTGCAGCTGTGTGGCTCTGTGACCCCTTGGCTCCAGAAATGCCCTGCTTAGATCATCTGAATCCTAAGGACAGCCCCCTGCTGTCCCAGGAGTGAGGCTTGCTGGAATCCAGAAACCTCCTCTTCTGAAATAACCTGAGCAGCCCCTGACTTTGTCTCCTCTGACCCAGCTCCCCCAAGGGCAGCCGGAGGGAAATTCCTGAAAGTCAGGCTGACACTGTTGCTCATCTCAACTGTTCCCCTTAGCCTTTTTTTTTTTTTTTTGAGAAAAAATCTTGCTCCGTTGCCTGGGCTAGAGCGCAGTGGCATCATCATAGCTCACAGCAACTTCAAACTCCTGGGCTCAAGCAATTCTCCTGCCTCAGCCTCCTGAGTAGCTGGGACTATAGGCTCATGCCATCACACCCAGCTAATTTTTCTGTTTTTCAAACGGGGGTCTTGCTCTTGTTCAGGCTGGTCTCAAACTTCTGACCTCAAGTGATCCTCCTGCCTCGGCCTCCCAAAGTGTTAGGATTACAGGCATGAGCACTGCGCCCAGCCCCCTTATCCTTGGACATAATTCAAGTGCTTCTTGGACTTGCTGTCATCTTACTTCTCCAGGCTTATCTCATTCTGGTGTCCCCTGGCTCTACCCTTTAACTGTATTCAGCCGCCAGCAGTTCTCAAAATGTCCCTGTATACTCTCCCATCTCTTGCCTTTGCATGTGTCGAACCCACCACCTGTCAGACTGTTTCTTCCTGACTCTTCCTCCTCCTGAAGACTCAGCTCTGGGGTTATCTTTTCTGGAGTACTTTTCCTTACTCTCATCCCATCCCTGCCTGCACTCGGGCCTTCTCCCTACTGTGGGTATCTTTCTGTAACAGACTTTCCCATATTGTGGTACGTGGGGTGTGTGTGTGTTTTCTGCTGGTCTCCCCCATTCTCAGTGAGCCCCAGGTGAATCCCATGCACGATGAAACCTGAGAAGCACTGATCTAGCTCTTTGCCCAGTAAGAAAAGGGGATGGGGTTGGGTGGGCAGCTTGCCAGTCTCTGCCAGGTTTGTCTAGTAATACGTCCAAGGTGAGCGACACAGCTTGTGCGTGAAGCCCTGTCTTCTGATTGAAGGCCTGTGTTTGTCCCTGCCATAGCTGCTTCACAGAGGTTAGGAGTGTGAGCTCTGGATTTAGACATACCTGAGTCCCCATCTAATTTGCTGCCTGTTACCTGTTCGCTTGTGCTCTCTGAGCTTCAGTTTCTCATCTGTGGGGTGGAGATCATTAATAGTAGAATTAAATGAGATAATTAATTCAAAGAAAATCAATACTTCCTGCATAGTGCTTGGCACAAAGCAAGTGCTTGTTAAATGTGAGTTATAGGTGATGTACGTAAGACAAAGGCTTTGATCAAGCATGTACATTCAGTGTCACCAAAGTAGCTATTCAATTACACATGTGTCAATTAAGTGCCTTTGTTATGCAGGGTGTTTGCCAGATGCTGCAAAGAGAAAAAGACTCAATGCTTCCTGAAGAGTTCACAAAAGACTTGGGGAACGGTGCTGATCAAATGACTCAAATTCATAGAATTTGAGTGTCCAATACTCATTCCATAAAGTAAGGATTGTGAAGTTTCAAAGAAGAAAAAGCTCATATCCTGCCGTGTGATTGGAAAAGGTTTTATGAAG